>NC_139587.1:23779338-23821838 GCF_946808225.1 Silurus aristotelis
AACTTCTATCTCAATGAGCATTTTTAAATGTACACTATATGACCAATTGGGACACTTAAATTTTCTACTGTATGTGGTTATTTTTTCTAAACTGTTGGCACAACGTTGAAGACACACAATGTGTATAGGATGTATTAGGCTATGTTAGCATTAAATATCCCCCTCACTTGAATTAGGAGATCCAAACCTGTTCAAGCATGACAATACCCCTTGTGCACAAAGCCAGCTCCATGAAGATGTGTTGTACTGGAAAATCCTAAATGGCCTGCCATAGAGCTCTGACCTCTGAATTGGAACGCTGACTGCACCCCAGGCCTCCTCACCTCACCTTCATCAGTACCTGATTTTACTAGCACCCTTGTGTCTGAATGATCTCCACAAACACACTCTGAAATCTAGTGGAACTTCTTCCCAGAAAGGTGAAGGTTATTATATAAGCAAACAGGGTCTAAATGTGAAATGCGATGTTCCAAACGCTCATATAGATCTTATGATTAGGAGAACTTTTTCTCTTTGACATGTTTTCTCTTTGCATTGTAAGCACTGTTCAATGTGGGCTCTCTTTGTTCTTCTATTTTGAGGTTTCTACTATGCTCAAAGGACACTTTGTTTACGAGCTATTTCTGGATTTATGGTGTTTGGTTATGGAACTGTAGTCAACGAACCTAAAATGTATCGGATGAAATTCCTAAAATAATTCATTGGGTTGTATTTACGATCCTGTATTGTACAGTCTAGTTCACATCACTGTTGTGTGCTGTAGTGTATTGTGTGTAGTATATGTGTGTCTATGTGTGTGTGTGTGTGTGTGTGTGATTTATGTAAGCTCACAGCTGGGTCACTTCCTCTGTCCCAGTCTACCGCTCTCTCACAGACTCATAAATGATGCACAGAGGCACACATCTCCCATGTGCATATTTATGTGCACCCTAAATGACTTTTGATGACTGTGTAATATTACATGTATAGTATATCTGATGAAGTCGTGTTCGTGTTCCTCAGATATTTGGTCTCTGGGTGTGATTCTCTACATGCTGGTGTGTGGACGCCCACCGTTCCAGGAGGCCAATGATAGCGAGACTCTGATCATGATCATGGACTGCCGATATACCGTCCCGGACCACGTCTCCGCGGAGTGTAAAGAGTAAGCACACGCATGCACGCACTCGCTCACTCACACACACACATACACACGACATTACACAACAATACAAACTTCGCTTCTGTACGTGCAAAATATGGCAACATAAATGCAAATCAACATCTGTATCTCATTACACATCTACAAGTATCATAACACATCCATTCCAGTGCATATGCCAAACACACGCACAAACACACACACACATTACTAAACATAGCGTTCACTTCCCCGATAACTGCCCACGGATATTGCACTGATTGTTCGCAAAAGCAATCCACTTCATGGACAAAAGTATTGCCAGGTGTCCCGACTTTTCCAGCTGTATTTGACTCTATGTCTCCTGATGCAGTAGATTTTCCCTTCACCTGATCTGGGAGACCCAAACCTGTTTTAGCACAACCTGTGCACAAAGCTGGCTCCATGTAGGTTTGCTTTACACAAGTTGCAATGGAAGATATCGATTGGCCTGCTATAGAGCTCTGACCTCAACCCTAGTGAACAATTTTGGGATGAACTGGAATGCTGACTGCACCCCAGGCCTCCTCACCTCACCTACATCAGTATCTGATGTTACAAATGGCACTGTGGCTGAATAAGCACAAATTTCCACAAACACACTACAAAAAAAGAAATTCCCAGAAGAGTGGAGAGAATTATAACAGCACATTTTTTGCAATATTAGATTGTAGAAATTCAACATTTAAAAAAAAAACTATATAGGATTTCTTTTCTCCAGCTCTGTACGTGTTCAGCAAGTGAGCTTTCGATAATGTCATGTGATTGGGTTTCTTTGAAATATTAAGTATTTTAAAAGGAGTTATACTGTATAAAATGCATAATGGTCCAGTTCTCCACTTATTATAGTTTAGAATGTTGATCCTTGGTGTTTGAGTGTGAGAGGCAGTTGAAACCTCTGCACATGGTGTGTTCTTGTCACCCTCACTCCAAACTTTACACACACTTATCAACCTTGAGCTGAAAAAAAAAAACGCTCGGACTAAACATGCTGTACTACCCGCAATTGACCTCTGCCAACCAATCACAGGGCATCAGCCAATCAGAAGCGTGCGAGGGAAGGTCATTGGGAGGCGGTTCAGCACAAAGCTTCCCTGAAAACAAAATAAGTTTCCAGGTCCACTTGGAATTTTGAGTCACGAGCCAAGAGACGATGTGGTTTGAATCAGGATGCTGGCAGATCAAGGCACATCCTCCTTTCAGCTTTAAGCCTTTCAAGACAGCATTTTCCCACTGTTTTGAGCTTTTATGAAAAACAACAGGAGACGAATGAAGTCTTAAATGCATTATAAAAATGTCTCCGGTTCCACATTATAAATTCAGCTTCAGCAGAACACTGATTGAGTTAACGGATTTTCAGTGGTGCCTTCAAAGGAAGAAAAAAAGAAAGAAAATATAATATTCATGTTTTGTGCCTGGAGATTATCATTGTGCAAACGGCATACCTTAATGATAACACACTGCTTAAAGTTTGTCGAGTTCTTGCAGGAAGACTCATTTATGAACAAAGAACATCACAGAGCAAAAAAAGGATCATAGGCACCATGGTGATAATGAATCACTCTCATTCTCTGCACATAGTTTAGTGCCGTTCAGTGCCGATGGTGGGAACGAATGCTGAAAATTAATTGAATCATTAGTCACATTTTTTTCGGAACAAATACACTTATGCTCAAACAGTGAATATTCTTTCTTTTACTAATCAGCAACATTAGTCGAGAGTAAACTAAAGAAGCGATTTCTGGACACAAAACATGTCTTGGCTGATGTTTTTCAGACTAAAACATTCCTTCACATGAGTCACATGCAAAATGAAAAGTAATCCGTATTTGAACCCACTTCCTCTGAAATCCTCAAAGCCACAAAAGACTTATGAGGTGGTGCCCGTTGGAGTTATATACGGCACGGCTATTCGCGGAGAGAACACCCTCAAACATGGCTGTCCAAGGACAGAATGGATCTGAATCAACTGATTGTGCCGCAGTAAATCTGGGCTTGAGGCTATGTGCCGCTTCATGACATCTGGGCTGAACTGCACTGCTAAACATAGTGATTCGGTCACATGATCTCCAAACTTAATCAAAAAGCCCTTTAATGGGAAAATATTTCTGGTGTAAGTAAGAAAAGTAAGAAGAGCATTCAGTAAGAACGGTGCTTTCCTCTGGGAGCTCTGATGCTCGTGTTTCTTTTATTCTTGAACGCTCTCTTTGCTTCCAGAGCAAGAATCTTTACACGTCTGTTGTTTTCTGTAATGCGAGAGCGACATCGCTGAATAAATCATGTCATGAGAAGGTTTTGTGGGTAAACAAAGTGTGGATTAAGACGATGTACAGTATTGTGAATATTGGAATTTTTTAAAGTCGATCTATGTTTTATTGATCGAAAACAAATACTAACTGGCGTATGTAAATACACTAAATGGACAAACGTTTGCGCTCATTCAGCCACAGAGTGAGGAAGCCTGGTGATGACGCGATTGCAGGCAACTCAAGATTTTCCCCTTTAACCCATTTTATCTTCATGGAGCTGGCCTTGTGCACAGGAACATTTCATGCTGGAACAGGTTTGGGTCTTGTAGTTCAACTGAAGGGAAAAAGTAATGCTACTGCATCCAAAGACGTCCTATATGAGTGTGTGCCTCCAACTTGGTCGTAACAGTTTTGGGGAAGATCCACATTTGACTAGAAAAGTCAGATGTCGCCATTCTTTTGTCCATACAGTGAAGCTCACCAGCTAATGGTACGAAATAAAAGAAATGTAACTGATTATCTGAACCAAGGTGAGATAGAATGGAATATAAACAGAGGAAAAAAGACTTTAAGCTGAACTAGTCTTGAACACAAGATGCAGCTTGTCATAAACCTGCAGTCGTTTATGTCTGTATCAGAGTAGTATTGGGTAATGCATAGTTTGGTGATGTCTGTGTCATATTTTAAACCCGAATCAGTAGGAACTTTGTGGATTCTTCAAGTTCAAGTGAGTTTTGATTGGGAAAGAGTTCTTGCACATGTTTGCAAATTTAGGCCAGGAGAAAAGAGAACATATGGTGTAATTATACAAATTAACCATTGGGAACACACACACACACACACACACACACACACACACAAAACACAAAACAATAACCTCAGCAAAGTTTCGGTTTTAAAAAAATCAAGTCCTCACAAGATCAAATATGCGGACATTAAGTACCCATAGAGACAGGAACACATCTGAACACACCCACTCACATACACCAACACTTCAAACACACGCACACACTGCAGTATGGCTCCCTCTGCTGGCTGTGCTGATTGCAAGCTAGTCTGGAATCAGTCTTTACTGTTATAACACAGGGGGGTGGGGGTGGGGGTGGGGGTGAGGTTTCTGTGCAGGGTATACAATACCAGCCAGCCAGCCGGCTAGCGAGATAGCCGGACCCAATACACACAACACACACACACACACACACACACACACACACACACACACAAACACAATTTTTGCTCGGTCAGAGCTCATCTTTCACGATCCCTCCATTTCCATTCCCCGCACTTTGCAGGTGCTCATGAATATTAATGAGGCGTGAGATAAGCACTTTGTTTCATTTGCTCGCTCGCTCACAGCCAGATGTGCATATGCAAATATCAGCGCCTGTCAACGAGACTATGAATATTTATCGGAGCGGTGAAAGGAAAAAAGTGTAAAAAGTGAGTCAGACTGAGAGACACGAGATCAGAAGTCAAAAGGAGACGGAAGCAAGTGAATGAGGGAGAAAGAGAGAGAATCAAAGAGAGAAAAAGAGAAAGAGAGATTGTTAAAGAGATCTTTGATGTTTTTCGTGTTTTTTATTTGTTTTGCTTCAATAAGCTCAATTTCGCTCATCCTTCTCTTTTTCCTCTAACCAAATCCACCTCTTTCTTTTCTCTTCATCTCTTCCTGTATTTATCATTTTTCCAGACCCACCTTCAAGTGCATATCAATCCCAGCGCTTTCAGATTTACAGTCGCTCTAAATACACAACTGTCAATCATATAATAAAACATGAACAATAGCCATGACATGATGAGCCTCTATTATTCTATTTATACCTCTGTCTCCTTTTGGCTCTTTTTAGTCTCATTTCACGGATGCTGCAGCGAGATCCGTCTAAGCGAGCCACTCTGCTGGAGATCGAGTCTCACCCGTGGCTCCAGGGTGTCGATGCATCTCCGTCGCCCGTCTCCCCTCACTGCAGCCTCTCGCCTCAGGAGCACGAACTCATCCTGCAGGCCATGAGCTCTGGGAACATCGCTGACCGAGACACCATACGAGAGTGAGTATAGCCAGCCATGTAGTAGCATACTGCAGATTTCTACATATATTTCAAGACTTGATATGCTTTAGGCTCTTTGCTGTTTTGTGATAAGCTTTTATGTCCTAATTGTTATGTCCAGACTGTTATCTTTTGGCTGTTCTGTCCTGGTTTTTATGTCCTAGCTGTTATGTCTTAAACTGTAATGTCCCAGTTGTTTTGTCCAATCTGTTATGTCCTGGTTTCTATGTCAAAGCTGTTTCGTCCTAGCTTTTATGACTAAACAATTATGTCTTAGCTGTTCTGTCCTAGCATTTATGTCCTAGTGGTTTTGTCTAAGCTGTTATGTCTCAGCTGCTACCTTGATGTAGAATTCAATATTCATATAATAGTAATATGAATTAATGAAATTTTTTTGTCATGGTATAGGCTAGATTCTAGATTTAATTGTAAAAGGTTTAGATTCAGGAATCAGTTAATGACCAGTACTTTTAAAAGAATATTATAAAATGATTATAAAATATTAATATTATTTTATCTAAGATTTGTATCAGAACTTAACTGATACTGTGCACCTGTTTGTATCCCAACTTCCTGAATGATACCAATAACCTCTAGGGACTGTGATTCATGTGTGAATAATTTTCATTGTGTGTGTGTGTGTGTGTGTGTGTGTGTTTGTGTTAGAGCTTTGGAGGCTGACCGTTATAATCACATCACAGCCACATATTACCTGCTGGGAGAACGTATCCTACAGGACAAGCAGGAGCTGAATGGTCTTAATCCAGAGCAAAGACACACACCGTGAGTCATAGACACACATACAATCATACTGTAAATACACAAAGCCGGCCCGGGTCATTTTTCACGTGTAATGCATCATGGTAACACGATTCTGGTCAGCATGCTTCATTTTAAAGGAAAACATATTGATAACGATTAACAAACGATATATAGTGCAGCCGTAACATTTCCTTGTTTTTTATTTGTAGTTTCCTGTTTAACAGCGTTGTAGTGGCACATACGCAATTACCTCTTTGATCATTGTTAGCATTTGTTTGGATACTTTTACCTTTAGATTTTTTTGTTTCCTATGCTGGTGGAATTGGGTTGTGTTTGTGGTCACAATGTCACTGTGATCTTAACTGTGGTTGTAGAGTTCATTTTTCGAAGAATTGTTCTATAATGCTTCGTCAAGGTCGTCTACAGCTTCCTTCGCACAAGCAAATAGAGGATCTCACTAATGTAATCACCAGTCTTAGAGATTTCAGATCCAGTCTTAGATTATCAAAGCTCCTGTATTAAAGTGTTGCTTACCATTTATTTTTCTTTTTTTTACATCTAACACGTCTTTTTTATTTTTTCAACAGAAGGTCTATTTCTGAGCCTCTGGACCTGGTGGAAGGCCGGAGCTCTCAGGCTGACGCTCTCAGAGACACTTCTTTGGCTCCCATCACCCAGGTGGACTCAGTGTCTCCGAATTTCTCCCGACGGCTAGTGTGTGAGTCTGGAGACCTTCTGGCTCCCAAACCCAGCCGTCAGGACACATCCTTCAGCGATTTTAGCAGTCCCAGCTCTTGCCTAGGGCTCAGTCTCCGCTCTGCACCTCCAGAACCGCCTCCGGTGTTCAAAAATCTTAGAGCTTTACATCAAATTTGTGAGGAAGAAGAGGATGAGGAAGAAGAAGCGGAACCAATTGTAAAGTGTAGCGAAGTCAGCTTGGTGCCACCAGGAGCACCTGCTTTGGACACTTCTCCAAAACATTGTATACTAACGAAAGCTCCGTGTGCCTCAAAGAAGCTCAGAGGGAGAGGAAAGGAGATCCTAAAAGGACATAAACCTTGTGAAGTCCTAGCAGAGGACGAGGAGCTTCAGGAAGAGGAAGAGACAGTCACAAAGGAGTGTCAAAGGGATGAAAAAACGACAAAAAATGAAGAGACGGCATCGCAGATAGAGGAGCACTCGTACACGTTTGAACAACAGATAGACCAAAGCTTTCAGAAACCCAGTGGACCAAATGTTGAGAACGACCTCACTGAGGAAACCAGACAAGCAGAAAAGGCTCCTGACAGAGCTGTAGATGAAAGAATTGAGGACAATCAGCAGCAGCTTGTGGTGCCTCGAGCAAATGGCAAGACTGAAAAGAAGAATCACACAGGGGAATCAGGCACAACTAAACATCAAGAACAGCACCAGAGTCTACAGAATCTGGCTTCACCACCATCAGCAGAGGCTGAAACTGCAGAACCAGAGAAAGCAATGAAGACTTCGGAAAGAGCAAAAAGCGAAAGACAGAAAGACCTTCCGAAGATAGACAAATGTTGTCCAATGGCCAGGACGGAGATGATCCAAACACAAAACGTTTCAGACAGGTCTGAGGAGGAAAGAAATATGGACCTTCAAAAGAAAGACAGATCTTTACCAGCAGCAATGAGTGAAGATAAAAACAGCACTGAAGAACCCAGACAAGCTGGAAGAATCTCAGACAAAGCTGAAGATGAGGGACGTAAGAATGAGAGCCTTCAGAAGCAAGACAGATTTCCAGCACCTCCTAGGCTTGATCCTGTGCAGTGCTGCTGGGGCCAGAGCGAAGTCTCCAGCGACAGTCTGGAGCACAACAACAACACCCTGTCCAAGCCTAGGCTGCATGACACCAACGTCATTTCAGCCACCTGTGTGTCTCCACGATTCTTACCCAAGAATCATTGTGTGGACCTCAGACCAGACGGGGTGGAAACCCGCAAGGTGCCCGGAGAAGCAGAGAGGACGGAGGAGACACAGGGCAAAGCTCAGCAAGGTCAGCCGGGATCCAGAGACGCCGGCACAGACTCCAACAAGAACAAAAACGTGAATCTGCGCGAGCGTCTGCTGCAGTTCCCGCTCTGTGAGAAAGCGCTGTCGTTCAACATCCAGCCCACATCCAAAGAGAAACTGATCCCCTTCGCTCAGTATAACTGCTGCCATGTGCTTTAGGAGAAACATCTAAAAGCTGCTTATATCTTTTTGGCATTTCCCAAAGCTTGTCAACAGAGTTCCTGCTTTCTTTCCCTCTTTACCTGTAATGGGTTTTTAAAATACCAGGCACATGTCCTTGTCTCTTACTGTGATCTCGGAGGTGCTCTGCCCACACACACACACACACACACACACACAGTCCCTGTTAACCCATAGCTTGCATTGCCCTTTACCCAGCATTCCCTAACGCTTTCCTGCGTGGCGGCTTACGTCTTAGCGCTGCTGTGTATATAAACATCTACTCTATATCTACTTGCGATTTGTGCGATCTCAGTGACCTTTTATTAGAACTAGCGTACGTCTCAAGAGTGTAGAAGCCCTGTGTATAAAACAGTCGCTTGTCGTTTTGCACCGTAGCAGCTACTCTAGAGCTTTTAAAGAGATGCGAAGCGTTGTGCGGCACACGTAGGGCAAACGTTAAGAAAGCTCCCGTATGAAATTTTGATATGATCCAGGATATAAATAGAAAGTTTTGCAATCATAACTGAGTGAGTGCTGCACCTCTGCATACACTGCTCAACCGGTACGTGAATTACTAGAAACCTATCCTCCCTTTCCAAAGAATTGTGTTTCTGTTGTTCACATTTATTTTACACACAGCAGCTGTTAGATCTAAACAATTGTTTAATACGTTGTGTGTATGTATTATATATATATATATATATATATATATATATATATATATATATATATATATATATATATATATATATATATATATATATATACAGGTAGTCCCCAATTTACGATGAAGATGCCTTCTGATGACCTAATTGTAACTTTATAATATTGTGGAGACATGGCCTTCCCTACCCAGGAGTCTTAAAGTATTGTGATCAGTATGGGGTTGCATGCTGTAATTTAGTAATAATTTAACAAAATTCAGTACATAATAAAAAAAAAAACCCAAACAGAATTAATACAGTATGTTAGTGTAAATTGCTAAGTAAACGTGTATGTGACAGCAGGCAAGAGTGTAGGGTGGAACACACTCTGCTACGTTTACATGCCGTGCGAAACTTAAAATATCCTTACAATTGTGTCGAGAAAAGTTGTAATTCGTAAAAGTCGAACCGTCGCAATTTGGTGATCATCTGTGTGTGTGTGTATTTATAATCTATTCACAATATGACATGTCTTACCACACTCGGATGTCAGTTTTCAAAACTGCCCAAATGCTCTAAATTCTCCAGTATATTAAAGTTCTTCATTGACTAACAGTGAAGTAACCACTTGTGCACTGTTCTCGGTATTTACAATATGGCTACACCGATACAAATTGTGTTTCCTGGGCAAGATACGATGGCAATTTAAGTAGTATTGCATCAAAACTTGCTGTAAATCACAGGATCATAATTTCAGATGAAAATCGGTTGAGAACATGCACACCTTGCAAAACGTGATACTGTAGTTTAGTGCTTTTAACAATGGAAACAAAGTAGTTACTCCAAATACTGCTAACTAGCAGCTAATAGACTTTTCATTTTACTAACAATTAATACTAAAATTGAACCAATTCGGGCACAATTTGCGTATTGTGGTCGAGCCTCATAGCATCACTATTACACTTTACAAATGACAGTAAGCCTCACTCACCGGTACAACGACATACTGTACATCCCTGTTCCACTGACCCGAACTGTGTGTCGGGTTACACCAAGCATGAGAGACGCGCGAAAAGCGTTTGACTGCATACAGTACATGAGCATGCTGCATCAGCACTGATCAAAGTAGTATTAGCATCACGCTGGATGGACCGACCATGGAAAAGATGCAGAACGTATCTGTGATACAGAAACTTGGACTGAGGTTTATTTTTTTTTAAAGCCGACGAGAGAAGACTGGTCTTCCTGAAGCTATGTTTTGTTTTATTTTTGTTTCAAAAGGTGTACATTCTGATTAATGTTATCATATCAGAGTCTTACTAGGGGCATGGTGGAAACTTGGTGACTTCATATCATTCATTGTTCTTGTTTTGTTTTGTTTTTTTATGTTTGTTTTACTTCACTTTTATTTAATTGTATTTAAGAGGACCATCAGAAGAGAGTGAGACTGGCTTGATTGAACTCCTCGCGGTGCACGTTTACTGCTGAGCAAGCAGTCTGTCGGTATAAGCTCTGGGACACATCTGGACATGTACAGTGTGTATATATATTATTTTGAGCATGTGTGCTATTATCTACAGTATGTATATGCTATTGACCTGATATCGTGTTTTTCACCTAACAAACCAAATAGAAAACTAGCTCTAGGCATCAAACAGCAAAGAAAAGACAAGTGGAATTTCTAAATAATAAAAACGATGAGGTTTTAGAAAAACGTTTAGAAATCGTACTAACGACAGGCTACGTATAGACGTATAAACGTTCTCCTAACGCAGAAGTGTTTTGCTGTTTGGTAGTGCTATCGCGTAAAAAAAGACGGAATCAACTACGATATTAGACCATTCACATGTAGAATGATAAATAACTTTCTTAACTATACATATAAATAACATCCATTCACTCACTGGTAACGTTGTCAAAGCGGTTGTTGTTATTAAGGTCTTCTGAAGCATGAAGGACAAAAATTATTTCACTTTAACAAAAGCAAATGTCCGAAACAAACCGTATTTTTTTGGACTATAAGACGATGTTGTTGTTGTCATTTTACAACAGAGTTTATTAATATCTCTTACTGGCGTGATTTTCATGCTTTCTGCTGGTCATAGGACATTTTTTAGTAAACAGATTCTGTTTCTCTTTACACTTTACGGTACATGCGCATGTGATATGTCCGTATTGAACAGATTCACAATTTCATTCATACTGCCGCCTCAAACCGTTTTCTGCTATCCATATCAAGCACAAATATCCGCAGGCATGCTTACGATGTCTTATAGAATACCTATTTATTCACTGTTGAATTGAATATTTAGTACAAAAAATGTGAGCAATACTGAAGGTGCATTGCTGTTAAAACATTTGCATCAACTTAATGTCTGCTTGTTTATATAAATACAGTCATTACAGCCAAAATATCAGTTATTACACTTAATTAAAAAAATGGGAAAAAATAGGATTCTCAAAAGCTCCATTGAAACTTTTAACTGCACACCAGAATCCAAAAGGTTACGCAGTAAATCCTGTATACAAAATGTGGCAGCAAAAAGCAAATTGACTTTTAACTCTAAGAAGTCAAAATTACAGGTTGGAGTATGAATTATAGTCCTGAATATACGGTACTGTTTCATCAATCATACAAAAACGTAGCTGCTGATTGGTGACATGTCGAATGCCCAAGTCGGCCAAACTTCAGCTTAGACACAGTGATCTGAGCTAATGCTTAATAGCTATAGTGCAGCGTATCTCTAACGTATACGGTGCATTAAAACCTACATATTATAGAATTTATTTAATCCATTAACTAAATTTTCTTGTTCTGTAATCAAGATACGGCACAGGAAAATACGTCTTGACAGATCTCTAGCCTGACTACGGCCTTTAGCCATGAAGTGTTTTAGAGAAAATAAAATGTCAGTAGTGAAACAAAGTTTATTGAAGGTCAGTGCATTAACTTTGCCTGGAGAATTTATCATCACTGGTTCTTCAGGCTGTAAAGTGAAAAGGAATGGCTAGGTGGAAAAAAAATCTAATGCACACAATTTTCCATATCCTGACATTTGCTTTAGAGTTTTGAGAACCAGAACCACATCCACTCCCTGAAGTGGTGAAGGACACAGTGTGATCACTATAACTATATATGCTGGGGGAACATGAACAAGCAAAATCAAAGACCTTTATTTGTTACATAAATGCCACACGATGTATTGGATAACTGGTTGTTATGTGGGAGATAATATACCTTTATATTTACAGTTAACTATAAAAGAAAAAAAAAAACCTAGAGAAGCATCGATGACAGTTTTTCGATAATGAACCAATTGTGTGCATTAGATTTTTGTCTGTAAAGCACAAACATGTACTGCACTTACTCACAGACACTTCCTGACTGCAGGCCTGCTCTAAACATTCGACTACACCTTTAGAAAAGGAGACAGACGTACACATCATGATTATCATTCTTTACTCACTCTACACTTTTTCATTTGCATTCTCATTGTCTCGGGTCTCCAGTTTACCGACCGGGGTAGAATGACATCTGGCTATGTCTAGAGTCCCATTGACCCTTCTTAAAACAATGACTCTGTCTCAATGAGATTAATTTATTTTTGTATTTATTTATTAAAACAGTAAACCAAATGAATGTCTCTGTTGTGAATTATTTGTTTATTTAAAATCAGTACAGTGCACAACATCTTGGCAAGAATAGTAATCTTACTCTTTGGTTCTTTAGGTTTTTATATATATATATATATATATATATATATATATATATATATATATATATATATATATATATATATATATATATAAAATAGCTGCACAATAAAGCATCACTCAGCAGTGAAAGTTTTATAAAGGCATCAAAGGCCATTACATTCCTTATATAAGTAGTCATTGCTGCAAGCTAAAATCTTTGGTTGCCAGACGATAAAAGTTTATAGTGCAAGGTATATGTTGGGACTCGGAACGCATACTTATTTACAATTCTACACATCTTGGAAAAGCATAAATTATTAGTGTGTTTACACTGATACATCTGAAAAATTGCAGATAAACTAGCCAGACGTTGGATTGCATTTACTAAACAAATTAAGTCAATAGTAAAATCTACACCTTTAGCATTAACCTACCTTACACTGGACCATAACATAATCGTACCAGGTAAAATTTATATCATTTTATCACGGACATAAATTTAACGAAGAACTCATTTAAAAGGAAATTCAATATAACCAACGCTAAACGCTAAATACACATAGGAGGTCAGATGATGCGATCTGAGATACAGTGTAACGGTACTTATGTATGTACTGCATAAGTGATGTGATTTGTCTTGTTTACTGTGACAACCAGTGCAAGCATCAGGTATTACATATGTGCCATTTTGTCATATATATATATATATATATATATATATATATATATATATATATATATATATATATATATATATAAATAAATAAAAAATTTGAATATGTAAATTACCACACCTGGGCATATGTGTGCATACTCTGAACACAGATTTATGAGCTAGCAAATGAACATGCCTTAAATTTCCCTTAAAGCTCGCTAACTTCTATATCTCTGTATTTATATACCACTTGCCTTTAAAAAACCTTTTTCTTTATCTTATTAGCTTCTTTGAGAAACCTTTTCCATCCACTTCAGCCGTCCTCTAGGGGAAGACGCCGTGTGTGGTCCAAATTTCCCAAACGTATTCAGGCACCATCTGGCATCCCCATACCTCATAGTGCAACAGCAAACCAAGTTTTTAATCATTAAAGGTAGTGTAGTGAACGTGTGGACCGATGCCACATTTCTGTTTTCCTGTCTCATTGTTATGAGCGAGGGAGTTCAGTGGTCTGGGAATGTTTTACTGTCTGCAAGATGGAAGAGAAACAGAAACACAGCTATTGAGATCAGCAAGCCGAGGCATAGCACAGACCAGAAACAAATATACATATACACAGCCTTTAAATGCAAAGGAGCAGAATATACTGTAATACACTACATCAGGAACATTTACCCTAAAGATACACTCAATTATGTATATTTACCATTTATATTACATTAAACCTAATACAGTGTACATACACTGCCCTCCACTAATATTGGCACCATTGACCATTGTTTTGATATTTTGTTCAAAAATTCCACAAAAATGCTCGGCTCTCGTGCATGTGCTACACTGTGCCACACGTTTAGCAAAGATATAACATAAGATTCGATTTTTGTATATGTATACATTTTTTTATATTATATTTTTTTTTATTTTTATTTGTTTTTTTGTTTGTTTTTAGACAATGTTTTTGTTAACGTTTTTTGTTTATAATTTTTTTATGGGACTCATTATTTCTGTCCATCTGAGATTTTCATCAATGTTGTTTCTTATTTGTATTGTTTTATATCAGCCAAATTTCAATATACAGTGAGGAACATAAGTATTTGAACACCCTGCTATTTTGCAAGTTCTCCCACTTAGAAATCATGGAGGGGTCTGAAATTGTCATCGTAGGTGCATGTCCACTGTGAGAGACAAAAAAAAAAATCCAGAAATCACAATGTATGATTTTTTAACTATTTATTTGTATGATACAGCTGCAAATAAGTATTTGAACACCTGAGAAAGTCAATGTTAATATTTGGTACAGTAGCCTTTGTTTGCAATTACAGAGGTTAAACGTTTCCTGTAGTTTTTCACCAGGTTTGCACACACTGCAGGAGGGATTTTGGCCCACTCCTCCACACAGATCTTCTCTAGATCAGTCAGGTTTCTGGCCTGTCGCTGAGAAACACGGAGTTTGAGCTCCCTCCAAAGATTCTCTATTGGGTTTAGGTCTGGAGACTGGCTAGGCCACGCCAGAACCTTGATATGCTTCTTACAGAGCCACTCCTTGGTTATCCTGGCTGTGTGCTTCGGGTCATTGTCATGTTGGAAGACCCAGCCTCGACCCATCTTTAATGCTCTAACTGAGGGAAGGAGGTTGTTCCCCAAAATCTCGCAATACATGGTCCCGGTCAGCCTCTCCTTAATACAGTGCAGTCGCCCTGTCCCATGTGCAGAAAAACACCCCCAAAGCATGATGCTACCACCCCCATGCTTCACAGTAGGGATGGTGTTCTTGGGATGGTACTCATCATTCTTCTTCCTCCAAACACGTTTAGTGGAATTATGACCCAAAAGTTCTATTTTGGTCTCATCTGACCACATGACTTTCTCCCATGACTCCTCTGGATCATCCAAATGGTCATTGGCAAACTTAAGACGTGCCTGGACATGTGCTGGTTTAAGCAGGGAAACCTTCAGTGCCATGCATGATTTCAAACCATGACGTCTGAGTGTATTACCAACAGTAACCTTGGAAACGGTGGTCCCAGCTCTTTTCAGGTCATTGACCAGCTCCTCCCATGTAGTTCTGGGCTGATTTATCCCCTTCCTTAGGATCATTGAGGCCCCACGAGGTGAGATCTTGCATGAAGCCCCAGTCCGAGGGCGATTGACAGTCATGTTCAGCTTCTTCCATTTTCTAATGATTGCTCCAACAGTGGACCTTTTTTAACCAAGCTGCTTGGCAATTTCCCCGTAGCCCTTTCCAGCCTTGTGGATGTGTACAATTTTGTCTCTAGTGTCTTTGGACAGCTCTTTGGTCTTGGCTATGTTAGTAGTTGGATTCTTACTGATTGTATGGGGTGGACAGGTGTCTTTATGCAGCTAACGACCTCAAACAGGTGCATCTGATTTAGGATAATAAATGTAGTGGAGGTGGACATTTTAAAGGCAAACTAACAGGTCTTTGAGGGTCAGAATTCTAGCTGATAGACAGGTGTTCAAATACTTATTTGCAGCTGTATCATACAAATAAATAGTTTAAAAATCATATATTGTGATTTCTGGATTTTTTTTTTTAGATTATGTCTCTCACAGTGGACATTCACCTACGATGACAATTTCAGACCCCTCCATGATTTCTAAGTGGGAGAACTTGCAAACTAGCTGGGTGTTCAAATACTCATTTTCCTCACTGTACATACACCACATTTACACCTGTCAATAATTTTTCTCTCCAATTTCGAAAACTTATTTTATTTAGATTCTGACCACAAAACTGCTGTTGGCCAGAGATGTAGTGCGGTGCATTACCTGCCCTGTGAGCGCCTTCATGGTGCGATATTCGATCTGTTGCCTCTTGATCTGGACCCAGTCTGGTTCGTCAGGAATAACAAAAGCCAGAATCATTTTCACCACAATCAAAACGTGCTGCAGAAACAAAAACACAACACTGTTAATGAGTGTCAGCCTGTTCTCGGGTCATATTCTTCATACAGGTCAACAGAAATGTATGTGGTGTGTGTACAGTGTGTTTCTTCTGGAGGAGTTTTGATTTCTAGGGTTTGACAACGATTATAATAGTTTATAATTCAGTGGAAGAAGTTTTTTTGTTGACATCTTGGATAGTGTTAGGAGGAAGGATTTCTAGATTCAGATATGACATTTCCACTTTCTCCACTTCAGTTACAAAGCAAATTACTCTGTACTTTGTATGAAGCAGGTGCAGATATCACATGTTCGATAAGTTTAACTTGCTACTCTGATTGCAGTAGTGAATACGCTCAGCTTTTGACAGAAATATGTCCTAATAGTTTTAGGAGTCTATTAAAATAATCTGATACTTCATTGCGAGTGAATGGGATGCTGGAACAGGGTTTTATTGTATAACTTATTTAAAGTCTACTACTGTACATTGTCACTACTTTAAAATGGTTTTAAAAAACAAAGAAAATTCCAGGAACAAACCCCCGAGTTTGTCATCTTGAGTGCCACCTTTTGGTTCTATAATAGAAATACAAAAACTCCGCATGAATGTTTAACACGCGGAGTCCATTTTAGCGTTTCATTTCGAAATTCCATACTTTTACCCACTCAAATATGCGGACTAAAGATTTTTAAGATCATATCTAACATCTGAAATAATAAGTCCAGCTAGAACATGCGCTATGTTACAATCTCTGATGTATGTTAAAATCCCAGATTTTTGTTGTGTGTGTTTGTGTGTTTAGGTTTGGGCCACTGCCTCACAACGTAACAACCACTCGCAGCTGAGCAGATCCAGTCTAGTGCTGATCTTTCAGCAGCGCTAAGAGTCTGCTCCTAACTCAATGAAATACACCTTTTGGTAAGGTAACAGCGTAAGCAAACAGCGGGTGGAAATGACGCAGGTCGAAGGGTCATATGGTTTGTTTTACAAAAAATCTTTATACAAATACTTCATTTTTTATTTTAGAAAACCGAACAGGGCAATAGTACGGTAACACAAATCTTTTTCAATACTCGGTGTTCTTTTTTTCCCCGTACTAATCCAGACCTGGAACTCACTTCAAAATGTGGAGGAACCCTATCCCTAATATAAGACTGCTGAATGTTCCTGAGGTGCTTGATGTAAAAAAAAAAGTCAGAGTAAATACGTGTGAATTATGGCATCATTTATTTGATCTTATCTAATAAAACAGGCTATAAAAGCAGTGTATATACCTTGTTGGCGGAGCCATAAATAAAATAATTTCGTCAAGATGAGTTGAAGATGATGGTTTGTACATAAATGCCAGCTTGCATAATAAAAAATGTATAAATAATAAAAAAAAAAGGATATATAATAATGTTTTTTTTATATATATATATATATATATATATATATATATATATACATAGTGTAATTCTACTGCTAATGTTCAAGCTGCCTTCTGTTCCATCTGTTAAGTCTAAAACACAATCTTTAATAATAAGATTTGACAGCCCTAGTATGTGTGTGTGTGTGTGTGTGTGTGTGTGTGTGTGTGTGTGTGTGTGTGTGTGTGTGTGTGTGTGTGTGTGTGTGTCTAACCTCCACTATGATGAAGAATACCAGCACAGTGCTTGGGTTTAGACCGACGTCCTGAGTGTATGCTTTTATTCGTGGAGCTAAAAACAGCAGCCAACAGTTCGTCATGACCGAGAAAAACGCCAACACCTCAAATGCTGCCTGTGGCGTGTTCACACACACACACACACACACACACACACACACACACACACACACACACACACACAGAGAATAAGCAAAGACACCAAGAAAAATCCACACAAAAGAGGAAGTGGTGGCTCTGCTGATACAATCACACCACTACTTAAATCAACACAGCAGTTTTTAAAAACAAGATTCTCAGGTCCTTTGCAGCGAGGCCCTGTGGACAAGTATGAATGTGTTTGGTTCACCTGCCACACGCCTATGCCGGCCTCAGGTGGCGAGAAGGGCTTTCGGAAGAGGCGGCAGATCTTGAATGCATCACCTCGGATCTCGGTGATGTTGTTAATTAGTAGAAGCACGGCCGTGAGTGGGTACACGCAGGAAAATAGACTCAGATAACCAAACTGCACCAGCAGCTCAATGTACTCCAGAAACAGACCCTGCAAATACACACACAGTCATGGTTCTGAAAAAATTTTGCCCAAACAGCAGTGAAGAATCTGAAACAGTTTTAGTCTTGGTTTTTGTCCATGTGGTCACAAAGATGGATGCAATGTCAAAATGCACAAACAGGGCTGTTTTTAGACTTTTTGGCACCCTAGGTGAGATTCGTATTGTCACCTCCCTCCATGGCTCCGACCTCCCACTTGGTATATATTCCAAAGATTATAGATTAATTAAATACAACATAAATCAGCCTTTTAAAAAAAATGCTGATATATACAAAAAAAAGAGGTTGTACGCCTACATACCTTTCTAATTCAGAGTTTTATTGTGTAAAAGAAAGAACTCACAGGAAATGGAGGCAGACTGCCTTCGGCCTGCATGTGATCAGCGGCCGGGTCATCCTCCTTCAGCTCTTTCTGTGAAGAGCTGTAGAAACGATCTACTACAAACGGCACCACCACCTCTGTGAACTGGTTTACCACCTGAGAAAAGATCAGCAGCGATGACAGCCTCTGCGCACACACAGGACATGAAAATGGGCACATTAATATTAATAATGCATGTATTTAAAAAACACAAAGATTACCGTAATTTCCGGATTATTAAGCACACCCAAATATTAGCCGCACATACTGAATTTGTCAAAGATGTTTTTTTTTAACATAAATAAGCCGCACCCGTATAAGTGTCTACACTGAAACTAATGAACTTTACACAGGCTTTAATGAAAGACAGTGTCTGTAACACGGCTTGTATCTAAACAGTAGCCTACCAAGAAAGTCATTGTTCACTGTCTTCCTCCTTCCATTCACAACAATTTCTCTCGAGAGTTTATCTTTTGGCATCGTCGTGTGTTTAAAAATCACCATCGGTGAATCTTTTCTCCCGATGCCGTGCAGCTCAGAACACAGGTGAAGTGTGTGTTTTCATGCCTGGTTGTTTTCAGCGTGAGGAATGATTCGCATTTCCTGTAGACAGTCCAAGTGAGCGGCAGGTCAAACGTCAGGGGAACATCATCCATATTTATGATGTGGTGCGGCCTGATTCAGTGGGAGCGCATCTGATTTAATATAAAGAGTTTCATTGGTTCACCTGAACCCGTTCGGCAGTTTCATTTGTCTAATGTTATGGGTCTCAGTTTTTTGGCTTGAAGTTTGTGAAACCGGGAAAAAACCCGGAAAAATCTATAAATTAGCCGCTTCATTGTTTAAGCCGCGGGGTTTAAAAAGTGGGAAAAAAGTAGCGGCTTATAGTCCGGAAAATACGGTACATTAAAAAAAAACAAAAAAAACCCAGCGGCCTTGTCTCGTGTACCTTGTGTAGGAGGTGCAGGTCCTGTTTGAAGATTGCAATGTGGAACAGCACAGCAAAGTTGTTAAAAAAGGTGAACTAGAAGAAAGAGAGTGGGAAATTAATGCGTTTGCTCTGGATGTCCCTGTAATGTCCTTTGAGTTTTGGCATTCAGTTTCAAACAGAGATTTAGGGAAGAAAAACTGATAGTAATAACTGCTTAGTAGAAGTGTATTTATGAAAGGAAAATACACCTGGTAGGTATCACTAACTTCTATAGAAAACTTACAATGATTGTCCAATTCAATTCAAATTGATTTGTTGATGTACATCAATTGTCCTGTTTTTAGCTCTATCATCTTGCTTCCAAGCTTGACCAGTTTCCCAAACTCTTTTAATAAAAAAGCATGCAAACTACCAGGGTTTACTGGGATGGTGTTCTCAGGGTAATAAGTAGGTTTTTCCCCCCTAAGTTATGCAGACTTGACAGTTTTCAGACTTAATACACTAAAGAACCTCCTTCCACATGTCTGCAACATGAATTCAACATGAGAGGAATGTTTGGGGTTTTTGATCCCCTTGCAAACAGCTACACCATTTGCTGTGGATTGTTCTTGCTCCTCGAGATTTTCACTTTGTTAGGGATTGACATATTTTTCTGGACAGTTTTTGCAGACAGCCTTCTTCTTTAAGCGGTATAATGGTCAGTGTTCGCTTTAAATCTAGAATTTGCATTATACAAACTTTCATTTCCTTCAATTACGGATTAAGTTTGTAAATGAAACTCGAAAGATATAAATGTGAGAACTAAAGGACAGAAAACTAATCTTCTTCACCTCAGCATTTTCTGTGTGTGTGTGTGTGTGGTTGTGCGTGTGTGTGTAAGAGAGAGAGAGAGAGAGAGAGAGAGAGAGAGAGAGAGAGAGAGAGAGAGAGAGAGAGAAAAATAAAGAAAGAGAAAATGTGGAGCTAGGGCGTGGTCAATCGTCAGTTGGTAAATGAAGGGGGGGAAGCCAGAGGAAAGTGCTAAGGATCACACATATGTGCATATGATTATTATTGAAAGTGTTCTGTTGCAGTGATGATAAGGGGGGAGAGGAAAATCACGTGTGCATGCGCACGAGAGAAAATTTAATGCATGAGACGTACGTCTGTGTGTGTGTGTGTGTGTGTGTGTGTGTGTGTGTGTGTGTATATCTGCACCCTAAAATTAAACATTTAAAAAAAGAAAAGTGAATGTACCTAAATAAAGCCTTTTTTTTTTTTATAAAGAAACCTGTCGCCTGCCTCCTGTTTTCTCTCTCCTAAACTCATGAGAGTGAAAAACATTGAGTGTGAGAGAAGAGGGATAATTTAGACGTGTGACTCACCACCAGAACTTTAGTTGTGTGATGAGTCTGAAAAGCAGATTCTTCTCTGTGGTTCTCTGAGTAATGAGATACATAAAGAGAGGGTTATTGAGAGCGAACGTGTGTGTTAAAACATCACTACTAATCATTATTTCAACAATTATCTTGATTATATTATAATCACACATTTTTTACTTATATATACACATGCTAATGTGATCAGGTTCTGGTGTCCAGTTCCTGATCCTGGTGCACACTACCGGATTTTCCCACCTGTGTGCCCTCATTTTAGTATTCAGTGTCTCAGGTTTAGTTTTGCAGTTTTCTCTGAGGCTCTGATATTTTTGCAAAATGTTCGATTTTCTTGCCAATGAATACTGTGAACCCCTCTGAGAATAGTTTTGTGAAGTACAGTGAGAAAACAGTCAATGAGAGCCTGAGAAGAAATCAATGTCACACCAAATGGCTGTTTGGGACAGCAAGAATAAGTGAAAATATGACCTGACCCCTGCTTTGCAATTCAAAAGTCAATCGATGTTTTCCTCACATTTATTTACTCAAAAAGTAACAAAGTCACATAGGCTGAGCGCAAGTTTAGTTTTGGAGTTTAGGTGTGCTTAATCTCTCCAGGTGAAAAAATTGAGTAGTGTTAGTACCTCATCTGTGAGTGATCATGTAGCATTCCCACCCTTACAACTGATTGCAGTAGATTAAAGCTGCTGAAATAAATGAAAGGCTCAGTGATTATGAGGTTTTGAAAGTTATAGTGTTCGAAACAAGTAAAAGTCAATGCATATACAGCATTTGGAGTGGCCGCTTGATGTGGCTAGGATTTGAACTCACGATCTTCAGATCCAAAGTGCAATGCCTTGAAAACTAAGCTACCACCCCCCTAATGCATGCCAATATCATCAAGAAAGATCTCACGTGCTTTACCCCACTCAGTGAGCTTCAGTGCTACAGTGCGGTAGGCATTCCCCAGCATGTTGGTGTAAACGATGTGGATGATAGAGGGCAGGTAGGACAATGTGGCCGTTATAATCGATCCAGAAGTCTTGTGAATCGAAGCCGTGATGCTTTCGCAGTAATAAAATCCCACCATGCCGAGGACAACAAGCCCGAGGAAAAGTCCCACCACAGGAATAGATACTAAGCCCACTCGCATTTGCCTCTTCCAATCGGGAAAGAGCGGCTCTCTTCTGCCCGTCACAGGATTGATTCCCACCTCTCCCTGGAAACCTGGCCGTGGATTCTGGAAATGCTCGGTTAGTGTCAGTGTACCCCAGCGGTACGATAACGATGCGCTCCGTCTCTTCCACAGCTCCATGAACACGGTCGACCAGACCATGCTGAACGCAGCCTGCACCATGTGGGAACTAACAGACAGATGGTCATCTTCAGCACTCAAGAGACCTGGGCCAGAGGTTGAATTTTCTGCTTTAGGTTCATCAGTGGGTGGGGTTCCAGGAAGAAAGAAAGTTATTAAGAAGCCCAGAATTGCTGGAGGTACCAGAGCCCATGTGTAGAAGTCCAAGAAGCTGAAGTAGAAAGCGATGGAGCAACCGAAGTAATCATTAATGGTGTCTGTGGTAGAGAGAGGAGATAGAATTAGACACAGGATTTTTTTCATTGGAGTGATTAAAACATCTCTAGAAAAAAATATAGACCGTTAAAAGTTGGGTTTAAAAATATGCAACAAAAAATGAAGCTAGCATGCTGAAGTAGAGCTTATATTGTTTCACAATTAGATGATCCCACAAAATTATAAGCTATAAGCTTTTTTCCTTATAATAATTATAAGTTATATATAAGTTTAGATATAAGTTACAATTCTTATAAATTTTGAAGTTTAAGTTCAAATATAAGTTTATCCATAGCAAGTGGTGACTGTGGCAAAGAAAAACTTCATGTATCCACTTTAACTTCTTATACATAATGTTGTGCGATTTTATTATAAATGTTAATTCGAAAAGTATACATTGAAATACAAATATTAATATACCTACAATAAAAGAAAAAGAATAGTAAAAAAGTGATAAACATATCCAAACTGTTCCTCAAGTTCTTCTAAGTGCTTCGCTTAATACATTTAACCAAACACGGAGCACTGTTTCCCCAGGACCATTATTACTGACGCACCACCCGATAAACTCTGTAGCGCTCTGGACAGGTTTAACACAGAAGATGCTGTAGAATGAAAAATGGAGGAACGGGGAGAAAATAGCGAGGGGTGAGGAGAAGATTCAGGAAAAAAAGAAAAAAACGGCAGGAAGTTTCCAAAGTTTGGGATCGTTTTAAACTAAAACATGAAAAAAACAGTTTTTTTACCATTTTTAAAGTCATTTAAAATAGATTTTTTTTTATTTATATTTAAACTGCCGATAAAAACACGGATTCGATTTTTCGAGATCTGCGAATAAATAAATACACGAGTGATATTTACGAGTTTATAATTATGTATAATTATATAATAATTGTGAGTTTCTTCGTTATGAACGCAACTGTATTTGTTTTTTGATGTAATATTGCAATTAAATGCACTACATTGTTTTAGTTTTCACCGATATTCTTGTATGTAATTTCAGCAATACAAATAAAAAATTTCTAAAAAGAAAAACAAATTACTTTACTTTAAGGAGTCTGAATTATTTCCTCTCTCTTATTTAGTATTGCTCTTTAATTTAAAAAAAAAGTACTTTTTATCCGTTTACTCGATTAATCCATTATATAATCATTAGAATTATTATAATATATTAAATAATACATTGCAGCAGCCGTAATTCAGACACCACAAATGAGCTTTGTTGCAAAGCTGGTTTGTAGTTACAATGATAAGATATCTATTGTAAGAAATAATAAAATAATTAGCATCGAAGGCACTAAAATACTTTAATTTTGGCTCGTACGACTCATGCTTCAACTAATCATTAACGCCAAAGGGTCCATTTGATGGACTCGCTATTTAAAATTCCTCCATCAATCATAAATGCAATTCAATTCAGTAAATGAGCCTGGCAATGCACGATCTTAGTGTAACTGGACTGTAGGTTTGTTCAGGTTGTTGTCTTTTAAAAACTTCCATCTCTTTCCCCAGATTCAGTGTCTTGCCATCATTTATCTCATTTCACTATATGAAATCACATGCCCAACCCTTCTTTGTCCAAATATGAAGAGCTGAATTACTGCCAAAGAGAATCTACTGTTATTTGAGTACAGACTTTTGTTCATGAAAAGTCTTTTGATTCTTTTCTTCTAATCTGCTCTGGGGAGGTTTGCGTGATTGGTAGCAATGGATAAGATTGTGTTTTGTGCTTATTGTTTTCTGTCTACCTGCTTTATATTTATGAATATATACTTATATAGACATTAAGTGTATGAATGTTGTTGTTTGCAGTAGAAAAATATTAAACAAGAAAACCAAAGTGTTTGAATACTTACTTCTACCTATAAATTGCATTTTATAAAAGCTACGTTCATCGTCTTGGAAATATACAGTGTGTGTGTGTGTGTGTGTGTGTGTGTGTGTGTGTGTGTGTGTGTGTGTGTGTGTGTGTGTCACACATATGTAATGTTCTGTCCTAAAACGTCAGTAAATGAAATGTGTGTGTACCTAAAGGCTGTCCCCATAAGCTTTTCTTTAAATACCACTCTTTGCCAAGAGCTTTCAACTTCTTCTCATCACACAGGGGGAACACATCCTGGATCACTCCTGCTTTCTGCAGCTTCTGCACTACAGCACAAAAAGAGAAAGAAGAGGGAGGGGAAGAGAATGACTATGTTAGCAGCACTGAGCAGGAGGGGACTGGGCACAGCATGACTAAGCAATTCAATGATAGTGAGAGCTAGAGAGAGAGAGAGAGAGAGAGGAAGAGAGAGAGAGAGAGAGAGAGAGAGAGCAGAGACTCTTAAGGTCACACATACATACTCTCCCTGTCTGTCTTCATTCTATTTATAAGTCTATGGATGGCACTTTTTAAAAAGAGAGATGCAATACTTTACAGATTTACATACACACACTCTTTCAGTTTCAGTCTTCACTCTGCGCATGTGCTATATTGCAATTCACAGTGACAGACTGAAGGCAGATAAATACCTACAGGGGCATGCACGCACACACACACACACACACACACACACACACACACACACACACCAGAACATTATTTGCATTCCTTTACCAATAATGGCTTTGAGTTGTTTAAACTTGCAGCCATCCAGAATCCGCATATCCAGATTTTCATGCCATGCTAATAACCATCAGAACATAGCTCTCTTTAGTTATTTTTCCACTGGTGCTGGTACAAGATGAACTTCAGTATCAAATTTCCCAGTATTTTATTCATTTAGTATCTCTCTCTCTCACTTTCTCACTCTCTCACTTTCTCTCTCTCTCTCTCTCTCTCTCTCTCTCTCTCTCACTTTCTCTCTCTCTCTTTATATTGTCAATTACACTGTAACTCACTTATATTCTGTCTGGATTTAAGAAAGCCCTTGTCTCCAGGTATTCCAGGTATGCGCTGGTCTTTCACAGCTCTCATGGACTCCAGCTCATGTTGGACGATGTACTGTCTCTCAGCCAGAGTCAGGAACTTCTGCATGTCATCTACACACAGAACACAGCTGCTTCACAAACAGCCTTGCAGCTATAAATACCGAATAATGCAAATGTAATTATAAAGTTTTAATTACAGTATCGTAGCAGTGCATTCATCTCTTTTTCTTCTGTCTGTGCATTGTTCTATAACTCACCTTTATTTCCTTTATTTTTTTTATATGTGTTCTAAATCCAATGACCCTGGCGGATCAATATAATCGTTTCATAGCCAACATTCCCTTTTCAGGAAACTGCTGCGTATTGTTAATGACTTAATTGTTACTTGTATTACTTACCGATGTTAATAAAGTTGTTACGGTCATGAAAGGAAAACAAGAACATATTCCCCTCTTTGTCAGCTTTGCAGAGTCCTAATTCTTCAGTGGACCTGAGTAAGGTACAGCGAGGCGCCGCAACCACAATCCGACCCCAGCTGGCATCTTCTCCAGGATGTGTGAGTAGGTGTGCTCCTAAAACATACAGCAGAGAAGAGAGAAAGGGTTCTTCCTTGATACATAAAACAACCAAACACACTAATCTATATACAGTACACATTTGTAGCATATACAGTCTTCTTCTTCTTCCGGCTGCTCCCATTAGGGGTCGCCACAGCGGATCATCCGTCTCCATACCCCCCTGTCCTCTACATCTGCCTCTTTCAACCCAACTACCTGCATGTCTTCCCTCACCACATCCATGAACCTCCTCCTTGCCCTTCCTCTTTTCCTCCTTCCTGGTGGCTCCATCCTCAGCATTCTTCTACAAATATGTGCCTCCTCTGCACTTGTCCAAACCATCTCAATCTCGCCTCCCTCGCCTTGTCTCCAAAACGTCCAACATGCGCTTTTCCTCTAATAAACTCATTTCTAATCCTGTCCCAACGTCGTCACTCCCAACGAAAACCTCAACATCTTCAGCTCTGCTACCTCCAGCTCCACTCAATGCCACTGTCTCTAAACCCTACAACATTGCAGGTCTCACCACAGTAATGTGCACAAATCTCTATTTTGCTTTCAATTAATTCATGACTTATAGTTAAATATTTAGTGGTTTGGAAATATACAGTAGATCAAGTACATTTCCATTCAAACACTTATTTAAAGCAGTACTTATTTACTGCATAATTACTATAAATTTACTATATATATATATATTTTTTACAGATTTTATACTGCTGTTACTATTCAAGAGTGAATTTCTGTTAAATACATATTTCCATGTGCTCATTTTTATTTTATAAATCGTATTTACATATATAACTCAAACTGCAACCATACCAGACGTCTAGTTAATGTTATGCAGATAAAATCATGACTCTCTGTTTAAACACTGGGTTAAAAGAGTGAAAAGTTATGGTTACGCGGTATCCATGCGTAATCAGGCCACAGTAAGGGGGTCAGTAATTGATTACCACAAAGTCATTTGTCTGCCACGAACCTTTCTGTCAAACCCTGGAATTTGCATTCAAAGTTCACTGGTTGATGCTGATCGTCAGTGCATTTCTTTCCTCGTGTAAGTTACCTCGATAATAATATCGGTTTGATGGCAAATTATGTGATGGATTTTATGGATATTAGAATTTACATAATAGGGTTCATTGTAAAAATGGTATGACTGTTCACCAGGTGGATTCCTGTCGTTTTTTTTATTTAATGAAGGCTACAGCACCCCCTTGTGTGCCCCCTCGCATGCTCGTATGCACCCAGAAAACACTTTGTAATGATAATGTAATAAAGTATCTTGTATCAGTTGTGATTCTTAAATTTCAAGCATCCTTTAGAATACTGGTACCAGTCTTGTAGTGATGGGAAGATCAGGTCATTTTAGTGACTTTTTTTAAATCTCTTCGTCACAATGAACAAATAATTTTTTAGGTAATTTTCGCATTTCGTTCCATTAATCAAAAATAAAATGTTACATTTTCTATAAACAGATATATATATATATATATATATATATATATATATATATATATATATATATATATATATATATATTTTAGCATAGTGTATATGGGAGTCAAGTGATAAAAGAACAAACGACTCGGTCTAGAAATAAATACTTGATTCTGTTTCCTGTACATATGCTACAAAGATCTTGCTTTGTGCATGTGCATCCAGTAATCCGAATCACTCTTTGAGACGACTCCTTCTTCTGAGTCACATTAAAGACTCGTTCAAAATGAATGAATCGTTCACAAACGACCCACCGCTATAACCTTGACATCACCTCAGGACGCATGTATTTCTATGTACATTACGCATGGTTATAGTAATAATAATTATAAATTTGAATGTTTCGCAGAATCTTGGCATGTTTACATGCAGCATTGTAATCGGTTTAAAAGTCCAATCCGAATGAAAATGCTCGATATAAGCACCTCAATCGTAATAAAAATGCCCAAACTGAATGAAATTGTAATCGGTTTGAGAGGGTTGGGAGAAACCCGTCTATAAACCGAATAAAATAAAAATTCTGCCATGTAAACGCTTTAAACCGATTACTGGCAAAAGATATTCACAAAGCCTTCTGCTCCTGCCTGTTCCTAATACCTCATATTTCCAGCTGTAGTATGCCTACAAATTCACGCTGTTGCTAAACTGAGAGCAACACTTTACATAAAAAATAACTCCATGTCGACAGGAATACAAGGTGGCAAACAGGACATAGGCTAATGTCATTTCGATTTAAAGCACGACACGTGCATATTGGATTAGACAACGTCTCATGTGAACAGTCCGCCGAATCTTTTAATCTGAATGATTTTATTCGGAACGACAAAAAAGTGTACATGTAAACGATCTGCAGTCTTCTCCTACCTCCGGACTTATGAGATGCCGAGATCACGGCCATGATCCACTCCTTGGTGTTGGACTCCACATTATCGGCCAGTTGAATTATAACCAGCGGCTCTACCTCGGATGACACACAACATGGACAGCTAACCTTGGACCACGACTGAGGAGCCATTGCCTCTGCTATGCTGGAGATGGTGTCCTGCTGCTTTGGAGAAGACATCCTGGTGTACCTGTGAAACACTTCATAAGATACATAAACAAAATAATCTGGAGATCAATAAGGTTTAGAGGCTTTCAGAATCTCAATAACACGAAAATCAGCAAAAAATAAATAAAAATACAAATAAAAATGTAACAGAACATCTTTAAAAATGTTTTAAAGATGCAGAGAGATGCAGAGAACTAAAGCAATAATATTATATAAGACATTTTGAAATCTAAATCAGCAGAAACTGAAATCCATCACACGATTTGTCTAAAAATAATTGCCATGAGATGCTATGGATTTCATTCAATGGTAGCAGAAGAAACCTCCAAACACACTGTGTTGACTGTTGTACATTGTACATGTATATACAATATAGAACAATATGGATGTATATGCAAATGTATACATTCATATTTATGCATGGTATGTACATAAATATGAAATACCTTGTAGTAAGCTATTAAACAATTTGTTATAAAATCAACTGTAAACAATATTTTCTTCTTACAAAAATATATAATTATTTGCCATAAATCACTCCTATTCAAAACTTCCTATTAAGCTAAACTCTCTTTAATCATTGACTTTTGCTCTTCGTAATTTTTTAGTGAAATAAGTCCCACACCTGCACTCCTCCTGGCTGACTGACTGCAATTCGCTAACTAGTCTTGTGATTGTAAGTGATACAGCAGCAGTTGTGCAATGCCTGTTTAATGCTCAGCATTGTTTAAACTGAATTTTGTCTCATTAATGGAAGACGAGAGATTCGAGTCAGATCTTGTACCAAATAAAATAATGGTTCAATGCCATGAATAATGGTAATCAATGCCTGTGTTTGGCTCAAAATGAAATCGAAAAGAACCGTTTCCGGAAGTGCAACACACTCTTCTGCTACAGTATGTGTGCCCTGGGTGTGCATGTGCATGTGCATGTGCATTCAGTGTTTACATTACCCAAAAATGTAACAACTCGGTCAACCAGGAAAAACAGCAGCAGAGAAACAATGAGAGAGAACGAGAGGCACAGAGGAGAAGAAGACTGGTCAGTTAAAAGGAAATTTAGGTGCAGAAAGGGTACCTGCTTTCACTTAATGCTCCCCGTGGACGCCTGGTCCTGTTTTATTCGATCACACGACTCCACCTTCCTACTGTTTACTGAAAACAAATATGAAAGCAGGCAAACTCAGATGCACAGTCCGCAGTGAGATTGCAATCTGACCAGATTACACAAAAAAACACACACGCACACAAATTAAAGTGCAGTTTTTCCCCTTAAACCCTACCGGTGGTAGTTGCAGCAGTGGAAGGATTGTTAACAGCTGGAATGCAGTTCAACTTCTCCTCCCTTGCTTTAGGGTGGGACAGGAGTGTGGGCTTCTGTTTGCCTCGTCTGGTGGCATCCTCTGGGTCCTACAGCCTACCATTTCTTTGTCATAATACACACACAGACAGACAGACAGACGGAAACATAGACACACACAAAGAAAGGAAGTGAAATGAAAGAAAATTATCAAAATTAAGATTAAATGTTCAGTATAAAATACTAAATCCAACTTAAGAATCAATTCTTTTAATATGTTGAAAATTCTTATTTTATCAACACATTCCTTAGCAATGCATTAATCACTCATATGGTCTGTATGCCATGTAACATGCAGCAAAATAGAACCGAGCCAAGCCGAGCCGAGCCGAGCTCTACCACTACGATACTTAAATAACTTTTATTTTAAATACAAATGGATCAAATCATTAACATATTTAATGTTGCGAATTTCACACATAAAGTTTGTGCTTTTCATGACCTTTTTTCCACCAACACATTGAGGCTTTCAAGTCACGTGGTTATGAGTCACGTGGTAATGAGTCACGTGGTAATGCCATACGGACTTTCAAATTCTAAAAGTATTTCCTCTGTAAATTTATAGGCTACAAAAAATAAACACAAAGAATAAAGAAAACAGGTAACCCAAAGAGCTGTGTTTTTAAGGGGTGTGTTTGCACTTTTGGTTGCAAAAAGTAATTTAGTGTATGTAACAATTATCTAACAAACTAAATAATAATAGTAATATTCCAAAACTTTCTATGGGAAACTCCTTCTGGGGAATTTTGGAAGTTTTCCAAGTCAGAAACTTACCAGGGATTTATTGGAATTTATGGAAATTAATAAAAAAAATTGGGGAAACTTCTAAAAAAAAAACATAAATATAAAAATGTTGTTTGGTCAGAAGCTGACATTCATGCAAACTAATACAGATTTTATTTTAAATGACACTTTGATTTAATTGTTAATATAATCTTTTTATCACAATAGCTTACACACAGCACAAGGAACTTTGTTTTTTAATAAATGCATGTAATGTTTATGTAATTTATGTGAATATTCACCAAGATGGCATTTCTTGGACATTATTTTGTGTGCAGGTTTGGGGAAATGATGTGTGTTATATGTTATGGAGGAATGCACAGTGCTTGTAGGGGGCGTGGCCTCTGTGGCCATGCAGTAAGTGTGCTGTGTGCATGTGACTGACGTATGTGCAGGATAGAAATTCAACTGAAATAGCATCAAATCCTAAAAACCCAGATTATCCGTCACGGATTATCCGTCATACGTTTAAGTTCTCTGTTATAGGCAAATTCCCAGTTTATTCCCATTCATTCCCTTTAAATACCATGAGAAGTTTCCAGTTCCTGGAGCTTTGCAACCCTATTTGCACTACAGAAGCACCAGGCCTCCTCGGCCCATCTTACTCACCTGGGTAGGGGCATAGAGTACTACCAGTAATATTAACGGATATTGGGCTGCACAATTCCACAAAGTATAGAAGATTATTCTAACAAAAAACAACAGGGTTCCAGCACCTTTCTGCAGGCTGGAGAAGAAGCACTTCAACCCTTCAACCCAGCTGGAGAAGGTCCCTGTGGCCAGGTGCAGGAATCTCAGTGAGCTACAGTATTTACATGATTTTATTGATTACACTAAAGGCTGTGCAACAAAATATTATCATTTAGGTCCATGCTATTTTTATTTGTTTCATTATTCCAAATCCAAGATCCATTAAGCTCATTTTTGCATAAACAATGGGCTGTGTCTAAAAATGTAAATTATGAAGTTGACAGATATTATTGCTGCATTACATGCATTTTAAAACCGAATTAATACATTTCAACTCATTTTTGTTTCTCACCATTTGTTATTTTCCTCTTCCACCAAAAGACTCCATTGTAAAAGCTACATGCTGAGTGAGGTAAAGCAGGTAACTGATTATGTAGCATTAATGGTTTCTTGTCTAGCAACATGACCGTTCCACTACCAACTATATAAATAATATAATTATTTTCATTTTCTAGCTCATTATTTTCTTGAAATTTGTAATATACACTTTTAATAACGTGGTTTGTCCTTTCAGAAATCCAACTGTTCTAAATTGCTTTTAACCCAATTTATAAATTAATGTGGGAGAAACCATTTGAGCATTTGAAGGGGGGAAAAAAGTAGAAGGAATTTACCATTAATCGTCTAGTATTTTAAAATGTAAGGATAAAAACAAGAGTAAATCACTTATCGATATATATAATATAATATATAATAGCTGATTGTTCGGGATAATGTACTTGAACAGGAAGCACAATGAATAATTACACAGATATTGTTTAAGAAACACAATGAGTAATTGGATAATATAAGATACAGAGTTTACAAAAGTTGAAACCCCGTTGTTCTTGGGTGAAGGTTTATTGTAATGAAATGCATTTAAGCCTCTAGATTTCAAAGTTCAAAAACAGGTTATTTATTTATATATGTTTTGTTTTATTTATTGAAATCTTTAAGTAAAGACATTTATAAAATGCTCTCTAAACCTGCAGGCTTGTAACGTGTAATATATACCTGCATGCACAATAGGCAAAGTAGACAATTCAACGCCAGCCAATTATAAATAAGTAAATAAAAACCTTCTTTTTTCACGGGACATGGCAAAAAAAAAAAACCCACAATAATAATAATAACAATAATCTAACTACACAGTAATTACCGTAAAAACACTACAGCAGATGATCATATATTCTAGACAGTCCTATAACAGGCCTGAATTGGCTCTGGAATCCACACTAAATATAAAAAAAATCATAATATTTTTTATTTGTATTAAAAATAAAATGTCTTTTTATATGCTAATTGAAAAAGAGAATAAATTCTTTTTTGTTGTTACTTCAGTACACTTCTTTTTGCTGCAGTAATCAGCAACAGCCTCTTGGGGGCGCCATTGTACATTTTATACTTGTGAATTAAATTAACATTCAGGTAGGATACATTACACATCAGTCTGTAAACTACACATCAGTATAGTGTCTGATTTAAAGTGTGAAAGCAAGGCTTCAAGCTGGATCTAAACAAAATTTTTTTTTTTTTTTTAATAATATGATATATTTTATGGCAATTTATAAATGCTTGATGAGCACAACTTATTTTGTATTTGGTTACAAGCAAATCCATAATGTCTTCTAGTATATGAAAACAACTCAATTTGCTAATTCAAAAGTTACAATTTCTTTTTTATGCAACATTTTGACATTATTATATTCATATTGGATTCTCGTATTTATTCATATTAAAAGTTATGCTTCCTGTGTGTATGTGTACATATTCTTTGCCTTAGATATACGTATTTCACTTGTTTTGCTACGAGGAAAAAATAACTGACAATGAGAAATTAAGAGGATATTATATTTGCTCCATTTCTTTCCATCTGCACTCTTCTCAGAGATGTTTATTAGCCTCATCAATTCTCATTATAAGGAAACAATACAGGCACTTACCTGTGGACACTGACATCAGTAAGCCACAATAAAGAACATGAAATTTTGATGACATGCAAAATACTGTACTTGCAGCAACATGCACAATTAAGCTAGAGTTTGCTCACCCATGAAACGTACGCAGGTCTTACCTTTCCCTATCCATGAATAATTCATTTGAGGCGTTTATGACTCACAGACATTATTAAATGATCTTCAGAGATGCTGGTCACTGATGTCGCTAACCCAAAAAAATTAACCTCACAACTCCAAGATGTTTGTGACAAAAAGCAAGAGAAATCATCTTCATCAGAAATATACAGACATTTATTTACAAGTACATTTGCATAGAAATTTGCAACATAAAAAATATATAGTAGTAAACAGATTTTCATTTGTATTAGAGGCATCAGGGTTTTTTCTTTTTTCATTTAAAAGCTTTGTTTCTCTGAATTAAACCTTCAAACTTTGTTTACAGGTAAACACGTGCAAATATATTTACTGTTATTACTTGAATCAAACCAGTTGGCACCCACCGGCAGTGAGACGCCCTCGGTGTGACCTATTTCATCAAAGACGAGACAGGAAGGTGCCATGGCATGACATTGTTAATAATCAACATTCATGCTTTTAGAAACAGAGAACATTCTTGAGCTGTATCGCTCAATCAAAACATCCATAACCTCAACTCAACGTTCGCTCAGCTCGTGACATCCCACTGACTGATTACATGATTTGAGTGGAAGGAATAGGGAGGTAGGGAATGCCCTTTATAGCACATTGGGGACATTTTAATACAGAGATTTAACTTTATGTTTTCTGTTGTTTTTTGTGCAATCAAGTTAAAAAGGGCAGACTGTAGCCTTACAAAGCAATGATGGTAGTTGTGTAGAAGATAAAGGACATCAAGGAGGCCACAGTCTCCTTTTTACCTGAATAGAAAGTTCCTAGAGTCCAGACGGGATGCAGTGACTTCATGGCAAAAACATTAAAAAAAAAAAAAAAACATCAAAAGGCAAATACATGCAAAGAAATTAAGACATAAAACACGTATGCTAATCTGGGGACAGTATGTAAAATGGAGCGAGAAAGAGAGAGAGAGAGAGAGAGAGAGAGAGAGAGAGAGAGAGAGAGAGAGAGAGAGAGAGAGAGAGGTCAAAGATTAATACGAGTATGAACCAACGAGAGATCAGCCAGAGATGGTGGCCAGGGCCTCCTCGTTCATAGCCTGGTCAGATACTAATGATCTTCAACCCAGAACAGGGGTCACCACACCGACATCTAAACCCCCTGTCAGGCAACCCCCATGCCGCTGGAGATCCCCGAGCACGTGGCTTCATGCCCTCACGAGAGTTCAAAATCTGCAGCTATGACAAACACACCTGCTTTTCCTGATCCGGAAAGTCCAAGGGCCATTGTTCGCTCCTTGCATCTCTATAAAAGCATCACAGCTTAAAGTCTCTCAAAAATGATTCTCTTTTTTTATTACCGTTACACAAGGAGTCAATGGCTATTGGTGCAACCTGCACATTGTTCTGTCGGTAAATCACTTGGCATTTCTTCCATTAAAAATAAAAAGAAAGCAAACAAAAAATAATATATAATGATTATAAAAACTAGCAAACCGGCTTCCACAGAATAAATCCCTGGAGTTAAAAAACAAAAAAACACTAAATGCTTATGTTTTAGAGAAAAAAAATCACCATTAAAAAAAAAGGGGATCAGAAATAAGAAAAATCCTGGAAGCCAAACAACGCAAACAGAAAGCCCAGTAAAGGAAACTTCCTATATATAAAGGCAGAAACACTGACAAGTCTTGCATAAGCATGGTGGGATTTAAAGCATGTTCCTGAGTAATTCCTATCTGGCATTGACTTGAAGCGCCATTGAGGGTCCCGTCGCAATTCCTTCTCTTCCATTCAGATCCACGCTACAGCAAAAAAAAAAACGCTCCTTCACTCCTCACATTCGCACACCTTCTCGCACTTAACATAATCCTTCTGCCTGTATCTACTCAAGATGATATTTTAGGGTTAAAAGGCAATGAACATCTCTACATAAAAACTTATAATATAAACAATTATTAAAATTAGATTCTTTTACATATTATATGCCTGTACATGCATATACACCAACATTTATTTAGAGTCTGGGCTGCACCCGTTCCTAACCTGGCAACCAAATGATGATAATGAATGAATAATAATGATAATGATGGTGGTCACAATGATGATCATGACAAAGATGATGAGCTTGGGCCTTTTTTTTTTTCTTTTGGGAAAAGTTTTAGAGCACGAGCTCTGAAAAAAGCAACATTTAGGTAAAGGTTGGACAGCATGGGCAGCCTTGCACGGGGGCAATTTAAAATGTCTGCTCTGGAATAACCGTGTTAAAGGGATAGTCCCAAAACGTAGTCGAGATGCCAAAACCTGCAAGAAGGAAACACAAACATCCAATCAGATGATACACACCACAATATACTAAAGAATATTCTCAAAACCCAAGGAACTCAATTGCACAATATTGACAAAAGTGTGTAGACACCATTTTTGAACATCCTATTTCACATGAAGTCCTAATTTGTTGTAATAATAATCTCCACTCTTCTGGGAAGATGTTCCACTAGATTGGGGTGTGTTTAATGAGATTTCTATTCATTCAGTCACAAAAGTATTAGTAAAGTCAGGTACTGATTAGGAGTGTGGAGGACTGGAGTTCAGTTAGCGTTTCGATTCATCGCAAAGGTGTTCAATAGGGTTGAACAGGTTTGGGCCTCCTATTTCAAGTGAAAGGAAAACGTCATGCGATAGACATCCTGTACAACTGTGTATTTTCAACAATGTAGTAAGGAAAGTTCGGGGGTCCCAATAATTTTGTCCATATCGTGTATTGTTATCATGAAGTCCATTCAGTTGTCAAATTGTGAACATAAAATAGGAAGTAAAAGTGTGTGACCCCAAAGTGCACTTTTATTAGTCATGTGGTGTTGTTTTTTAAAGAATTTAGCAACATTTCTGCAAAACATTTTAATATTCCTGACAACTTTTATCCGTTTCAAAGGGTTAGCATTCACTTGACATTGTCCCTATTAAAAACAGCTATCTACTTCTCCACCAAACAATTGAATTATCACTGTTAATTAATTACATTTGGTTGTTTTTTTTTTTCTTCTAATATTTATTTTCTTTGTTTTCTTTTCCAGAACGTGTTTTTGATAAAGACAAGAAAGCACTTCTGTAAGTCGCTCTGGAAAAGGACGTCTGCTAGATTCTATTAATGCAAATGTAATGCCTAATTAAAAAGATTTGAGCAAGGAGTCATCCAGTTGCCTAGGAACGGTGCCTCTCGGTGTAACGATGAGTCCTACTGTACCGTGAAAGCACAATTTTCCGATTGAACAAACGAGAAAACTTGGTTCGTTCTTTAAATAATGCAAAGCTACTACAGTAACAACTAAATCGTGACATTACTAAAAGTAGAACAAGTTTTTCAAAGCGAAAAGGATTACTACCTGCTCTTTGGTGCTCAAAGTGATGTTTGACGTGGTAAGCCTTCAGGCCATACAGGTAGGAGCCCTTGCGTGGAGAACCGTAGTGCAGGTAGTAGTGGATCATGTCGTACACCACGTAACCACACAGACCACCGACGAACACAGGCGTGCCTAAACCTTCGGGCAGCAGCTGGTGCAGAGCTATGTAAAATGCCCCTATAACGACTGATGCAATGCCAGGAGGGAACACCAGACGAGAGCCATCGTATGGAGACTGGAGGACAATGGAGTGAGACAGAAAGAGAGATCATATAGCTATTAGATATTAGCTAGCCAATCAAAATGACTCTAGGCAGGCCACAAGACATCTCACATCTCTCTGGGCTTCTGACTCACCTTGTGGTGTTGACCATGGAGGAGGAAGTGAAGGGTAATGAGGTAATAGTTGTGGCCTGGAGGACGCAGGTGGAACAGGAAACGGTGGATGCAGTACTCAACAAAGGACCAGATGAACATCCCAGTCATGAAGAGGAGTGGGAACCAGTACTTGTGAATAAAAAAGGAGTACTCTGGAGATACACAGGGAATTTTAAAAGAAAGAGTACACTATTAGATTGAACTAAAGTTTTTAAATGATATTAGTTGTATGAATATGTGCTGTGTTAATTGCTGAACATGTCATCAATAACAAGCATTCTGTCAAACAGAACAAACTGGTACGTGAAATGTTAATGAAATGAAGTCATTTTAATAGGTATAGTATTAAGGTGAGTCATGTCAGGGTTCACAGATGGTTTAAAGAATGAAAGAATAATAGCTTCTTATACTCAAATACAAAGTTATGCAAAGTTTTTTTCCTTGGTCTTTGTTCCTTGTCACACAGACAAGAATTTGAATCAGGCAACAAATGACTGAGTTCCTATTTTGACCAAAGGTGGTACGTTCAATGTCCCAAATGTCAGGTTTTTCAACCTATGGTAGAGAACTGGCAGGCGGTGATCCTCAAACTCTGCAGGAACTCTCAGGATTTGTCAGACTTTCTTGGAAAGTTTCAGGATAGGTCGAATTTCTTTGAAAGGTTGTCAGAATTTAATCAGACTTTTTGAGGAAGTTGTCGGGATTGGTTAAATTTCCTTGGAAAGTTGCCAGTATTGGTAAAAACCTTTCGGGATATCGTCAGGATTGGTCAAAAATTCTCCGGAAGTTGTCAAGATTGGTCAAATTTTCTATGAAAGTTGTCAGGATTGGTCAAAAATTTTCAGGAAGTTGTCAAGATGTTTACAATTTTTCTGGCAAGTTTTCAAGATTGTTGCTTGTCCTCAGGTTGTTGTTAGGATGGTTACAATCTCTTGGGTAGGTTGCCAGGATTGACCAAATGACTCTGTTTAGATGCAAGGATTGGTTGAATGTCCTCAGTTAGTTGTCAGAATGGTTAAAATTTATTTGACAAGTGGTCATGATTGGTAGAATTTTCTCGGAAAGTTCTCAGATGGATAAAAGTTCTTGGGGAAGTTGTAAGGATTGGTCGAAGATGTTCAGGAAGCTGTCAGGATTGGTAAAGATTTCCTCAGGAAGTGTTCAAGATTGGTTACATTTCTTTTGGAATTTGTCAGGATTGTTAAAAAGATTTTTTTAAATAGATTTTTACATGATTTTAATTGTGTCCTTTCCTCAACACCATCCTCAGACACTTTGTCTAGATCTGAAGTTAAATGAAATGTAATACTGAATGAATAGGTAGCCTAATGCATGTATGCTACCTATTCAATTCCCTATTTAATTCCCTATTCTATTCCTATTCAAATTCAATTTCCAATGTCTCATACTGGATTCAGTGTGAGGGTTGGAAATCAAGTGTGCAGAGTGTGTGTGTGTGTGTGTGTGTGTGTGTGTGTGTGTGTGTGTGTGTGTGTGTGTGTGTGTGTGTATTACCTGATGTAATATACAACCTAGTGCTCCCTTGTGCTAACAAGCTATAGCTGTACCAGCTCAAGTAAATAACCAGAGGCATCCACACGGCAGGTACCATAAACCTACACAAGGTGAAGATAAAGATATTGATAAAAGCAAGTCTGCAAAATTTTGATAAAATAAAACAATAAAGATATTATTTTAAGTTTCTGGAAAGGATGGATGATGAAAAGTTCTACTCTTGGAAGTAACAATTTATATTGACTAGCATCAATTTCAATCTGAATATATCCACATTAGGAAAGCGATGTTTGATAATTTTGTCTTTTATTTATTAACCCTAAGCACAAAGTTTCAAAAAAGTTATTTTTTTCCATTATAAATCCATATTGTTACACTAACACAACTTACTAGCACACACTTTAATTGATATAATTAACAGTAATTTAAACCTAAATGCTAATTTTTTTTATAGCATCTGATCCTGAATACTATTACAATGTGTACATTTTTTCTTAAGAGTTCGCACCATGGGGTCTTGGTGTTTGCTTCGAAGAAGTCGGACTCGAAGAGACGAATGGGCCGATTGACAGGCTGGTGGACCCAGGCGTCATATTTTTCTCCCAAATATCCCACCTGCCAGGCAAGAGGCTTCCTCCAGTCCACCAGATCCTGCACACAGAATCATAGTGCTTAGCTATTGCAAAGAATCTTCTAGACAAAAACAGTTCACATTTCCTAAAAAAGACAACATTTCAAGGAACTGGTGTAAAGTCCTCTTGTAAAAAGCTCCCGGAATATTTTGCCCTGATCACCAGATGGATGGACACACATACACATACACAGACATACACACACACACACACACACACACACACACACAGAAACCATAAACTGAAAAATCACACCAGTTTCCTTTCCATTTTCCAGTTCTGTTATTTTCTTGAACCTTTTTTATGTACTGTCAAACTATAACAAAACAAAAAAAAAGAAAAAATTTTGAAATGTCAAATAACAAGATTATATAATATAAATCTAGACTTCAACAAAATTTTCATTATTATGCCATTGTTGTGTACCAGGCTTCTTCCTTAGGGGAGAGATTTCCTGGTTGGTTAATACTGAAAATATCGAAATATTTACGTGTTCATTTTGGTTTACAGCAGGTGAGGAGAGAACTGTTTAACGAAAAGCCTATATATTATTAGCAGATATACACCGATCAGGCATAACATTATGACCACCTGCCTAATATTGTGTTGGTCCCCCTTTTGCTGACAAAACAGTCCTGACCCGACGAGCATTAACACCATTAACTTCTTAACTTCTAGCAATATGAGCTACAGGAGTTGTTTGTTGGATCGGACCACACAGACCAGCCTTTGCTCCCCACATCCATCAGTGAGCCTCGGCTGTCTATGACCGGTTCACCACTGTTCTTTCTTTGGACCACTTCTGATAAATACTGAACACTGCAGACCAGGAACAGCCCACAGTACAGATAAACTTATAAAAACTCTTTAACTTTTTACAAATTAAAATATTTTCTATAATTTTCAGACCTTGAAAAGGCAACACATGCAGTTATTAGCACCAGGTTAGATTATTGTTGTGAATCGGTCTCCCATTATCATCTCTAAACAGATTACAGTGTTTTCTGTAAAGCTGCTTTGAGACAATGTCTGTTGTGAAAAGCGCTATACAAATAAACTTGACTTGACTTGACTTGAGTTTGGCAAATGCTGCACTGCTCATGAGTTCAAATCCCAGCTGCGCCAAACTGCCAACATCTGGGTCAATGAGCAAGGTCCTTAACCCTATAGCTGCTCGTTTGTATAAATGAACCCATTAAAAGGGGCGTCTGCCAAATACCATAAATGTAATGACTAATTTCTAAATGAAAGGTTGAACATGTCCTTGCTGCAGTGCTGGAAGAAGGTTAAATGCTTTGGAGCAAAATGTACAAGAAGTGGCTGTGGCCGAACAATGCGCCTATTTTAAAGCGAACTTGAATACAACACCTGACTCACAAAAGGGTAAATCATAAATACATTTCACTACAACTATGAGGAAATGACTCTCACTCTCGAAAGATCAGGTTGTGTAAAGAACCAGTTGTACAAACACGATGGCAGAAACTGCCATTCCCTCAGATAAAATGTAAGCCTAATCAATTGTCAGATTTACTGATGCTCCTGTACCACGGTTGGAATTAATTCTTGAAATACCGCCATCTCCATTTTCAGTGCTACGATTTACTAGAATGTAAAAAAAACTAGATTTGAATAGGACATGCCGATTCTGTTCTCAGGCTCACACTGCATACAAAGCAATAAAGAAAATGGTGAAGTGTTTAATAAAGTGGGTTCACACAGAGTTGATGATGTGTGAAAAGTGGTAGGTCAAGTGATTAAGGCGTTTGGTTTAGAAGGTGCCACTGCTGGGCCCTTGACCCACTGCGCAGTTCTTTAAATTAGATAAATGTAAGTTGCTCTGCATAAGGGCATCTGCCAGATGACATAAATGTAAAAATAAATGGTTAACTTGGAATAGGGATTTAGAAGCAGCAGCTCCTTTAGATGCCCAGTAGTGATGGAAAGAATGGATCATTATAGTGACTCAATCTTTTTTGAGTCATTTAGTTCATTTCGTTCATTTGATCAGAAATATAATAAAATGGTTCATTTTCAATAAGCAGATCCCCCAACACGTCTACATACACTACATACAACTTTAACTAGAGTTCCAATCATTTATATATGTATATACACTATATGGACAAAAGTACTGGGACAGCTGACTTTCTCAGCCATATGTGGTTCTTTCCCAAACTGTTATCGTAAAGTTGAGGCACACAATTGTAGAGGATGTCTATAGCATGAAATTTGATCAAATATAGTGTATAACTGCATAGCATATGCGGGAGTCAAGTGACTAAAGAAGAACGACTCTGAGTCTCATTAAAGACAGGTCAGACAGGTCAGATTAAAGACAGGTCAGACAGGTCAGATTAAAGACAGGTCAGACAGGTCAGACTTGAAGACAGGTCAGATGGGTCAGATTAAAGACAGGTCAGATGGGTCACATTAAAGACAGGTCAGATTGAAGACAGGTCAGACAGGTCAGATTAAAGACAGGTCAGATTGAAGACAGGTCAGACAGGTCAGATTAAAGACAGGTCGGACAGGTCACATTAAAGACAGGTCAGATTAAAGACAGGTCAGACAGGTCACATTAAAGACAGGTCAGATTTAAGACAGGTCAGACAGGTCAGATTAAAGACAGGTCAGACAGGTCACATTAAAGACAGGTCAGACAGGTCAGAATAAAGACAGGTCAGACAGGTCAGATTAAAGACAGGTCAGATTAAAGACAGGTCAGACAGGTCACGGTCACATTAAAGACAGGTCAGACAGGTCCCATTAAAGACAGGTCAGACAGGTCAGACAGGTCAGAATAAAGACAGGTTAGATTAAAGACAGGTCAGACAGGTCAGATTAAAGACAGGTCAGACAGGTCAGATTAAAGACAGGTCAGGCATAGGTTCTTGATTAAAGTCACAGTAA
>NC_139587.1:23826838-23931838 GCF_946808225.1 Silurus aristotelis
TTAATTGCTGGGAGATTACCGATTCAAAGATATACTTTACATGGGTTGGAAGATGTAGAGCTCTGACCACAACCCAACTGAACACCTTTGGAATGATTAAGAATGCTGACTGCACCCCAGGTCTCCGCTCCTCACCTCACCTACATCAGTACCTGACTTCACCAAAGCCCTTGTAGCTGAAGGAGCACAAATCTCCAGAAAGGCACCGCAAGATCTAGTGGAACATCTTCCCAGAAGAGTGAAGGTTATTATAACATCAAATGGGGACTAAATGTGAAATGGAACGCTAAAAAACACATACAAATCTAATGATCAGGTGTCTACAAACTAGTGTACCTAGTGTGTGTACAGATATGCATGTGTAATAAAACTTACTTAAAATACAAAGTGAAAGAAACAGCTTTTTTTTTTTTTTTTTTTTTACTCAAACTCCTGCCCCCGGGATTGCTTTTTCAAAGGTGAGATTTTTCTTCTCTTTTAAATAATCCTAACTTCATTATTTTTATACTAAGCATGAAGTTCTTTCTTTGCATATCCAGCGATGTTTGGAAGCTAGTGTCAGAGTGCAGGGTCCGCTATGATACAGCTCAGAGCGCTAAGGGCCTTGCTCAAGGGCCCAAAAGTGTCAGCTTGGTGATACAAGAGCTTGTACCTCCTGACCTTCTATGCAGTAAACCCAAGCCTTAACCATTACAAGCTCTAAGACATGGTGACGCTCCATGCAATTTAAAACTCAAAATGGCGCTTATTCTCACATTGTTTTAACAGAAATTCCTTGCTGAACCTGATCGGCGAAAAAAACCCAGGACGACTTGAACAGAGGTTCATTCGCCAGAACTCGATAATGGAGCATGAATCATGATCTGGATGCCTGAAAACCACAGACTCTAAGTGTAAACCTTCAGTAATCCTATCTGGACAATGATAACCTTTGCTCTGTTGGATATCTCTCGATACACCAAGTCAACCTTTAGATTTTATCTTCAGTGTGATGAAGTGTAGAAGTGGCATCGGGTTACTGTACTGAGCAGGATCCAGACAAATGTAACACCATTTTGACTGCTGCAAGACACAACTATTTGTTGCTCTTTAGTAAGCGATGAGTGTACACTGTGTGAGAGACAGAGTGTGTGTGTATATACTGTATGTCTCAGTGTGTTTCTCGCTGTATGTCTGCAAGCAGATGTGTGTATTTATTTCTCTCTCTCTCTGTGTAAATGTTTGTGTATCTATACGGATGGTAAAATTCACATCGGTGCATCGGCATTAAAGTTAATGATGTGATGCATCGATTTGAAAAAGTGTGCATCGGATACAATTTGCATCAGTAAAAAACTATTTATTTATATATAATTATTAGTAGCTGCGCTACACTTTTATTATTTAGAAAGTGACCAATATTTTATATGTAGGTTGATTTCTCCTCGCTAAACAGTTTCTTTCATTTTTTCCATTGCATCGTATTGAATTGTGTTGAATCGGACGAAAATCGGATCGCACTGCATTGGTAGCTGCTTCGTATGTATCTTTTATGTATCGTATTGTTAGCTATGCATCGAGATGCAAATCAGATCGGCCTCAGTTATGGAGACAAAAAAAATGCCTCTTCCTTTGTGGGACGCATCTTCTTCTTTCTTCTTCTTCTTTCGGCTGCTCCCATTAGGGGTCGCCACAGCGGATCATCCGTCTCCATACCACCCTGTCCTCTATATCTGCCTCTTTTACACCAACTACCTGCATGTCTTCCCTCACCACATCCATGAACCTCCTCCTTGGCCTTCCTCTTTTCCTCCTACCTGGTGGCTCCATCTTCAGCATTTTTCTACCAATATAATTCATGTCCCTTCTCTGCACATGTCCAAACCATCTCAATCTCGCCTCCCTCACCTTCTCACCAAAACATCCTACATGTGCTGTCCCTCTAATAAACTCATTTCTAATCTTGTCCATCCTCGTCACTCCCAACGAAAACCTCAACATCTTCAGCTCCGCTACCTCCAGCTCCACCTCCTGTTTTTTACTCAATGCCACTGTCTCTAATCCATACAACATCGCAGGTCTCACCACAGTCCTATAAACTTTCCCTTTCATTCTTGCAGATACTCTTCTATCACAAATCACTCCTGTCACTCTTCTCCACCCACTCCACCCTGCCTGCACTCTTTTCTTTACTTCCCTAACACACTCTCCATTACTTTGCACTGTTGACCCCAGGTACCTGAACTCCTCCACCTTCTCCACCTCTTCTCCCTGCAACCGCATTACTCCACTGCCCTCCCTCTCATTCACACACATGTACTCTGTCTTACTCCTACTGACTTTCATTCCCTTTCTCTCCAGCGCATATCTCCACCTCTCCAGGCTCTTCTCAACCTGCTCTCTACTCTCACCACAAATCACAATATCATCTGCAAACATCATAGTCCAGGGAGACTCCTGTCTGACCTCGTCCGTCAACCTGTCCATCACCACTGCAAACAGGAAAGGGCTCAGGGCCGATCCTTGATGCAGTCCAACCTTCACCCTGAACCAGTCTGTCGTACCTACTGCACACTTTACTGCCGTCACACTGTCCTCATACATGTCCTGCACCACCCTCACATACTTCTCTGACACACCTGACTTCCTCATACAATACCACAACTCCTCTCTCGGCACCCTGTCGTACGCTTTCTCTAAATCCACAAATACGCAATGCAGCTCCTTCTGTCCTTCTCTATACTTCTCCATCAACATCCTCAAAGCAAATAAGGCATCTGTGGTGCTCTTCCTCGGCATGAAACCATACTGTTGCTCACAGATGGTCACCTCTTCTCTCAGCCTGGCTTCCACTACTCTTTCCCATAACTTCATGGTGTGACTGATCAACTTAATTCCCCTGTAGTTACTGCAGGTCTGCACATCTCCCTTATGCTTAAAGATCGGTACCAGCACACTCCTTCTCCATTCCTCAGGCATCCTCTCCCCTTTCAGAATCCTGTTAAACAATCTGGTTAAAAACTCCACTGCCATCTCTCCTAAACATCTCCACGCTTCTACCGGTATGTCATCTGGTCCAACCGACTTTCCATTCTTCATCCTCTTAATCGCTGCTCTCACTTCCTCCTTACTAATCCTATCTACATCCTGCTTCACCAACTCCACATCCTCCAACCTTCTCTCTCTCTGATTTTCCTCATTCATCAGCTGCTCAAAATACTCCCTCCATCTTCTCAACACACTCTCCTCACTAGTCAACACATTTCCCTCTCCATCCTTTATTGCTCTAACTTGCAGTACATCCTTCCCAGCTCGGTCCCTCTGCTTGGCCAATCGGTATAAATCCTTTTCTCCTTCCTTAGTGTCCAACCTCTTATACAGTTCCTCATATGCCTTTTCCTTGGCTTTCGCCACATCCCTTTTAACCTGTTGCCGCATCTCCTTGTACTCCTGCCTACTCTTCTCATCACTCTGTCGATCCCACTTCTGTTTTGCCAAACTCTTTCCCCTAATGCTCTCCTGCACTTCCTCATTCCACCACCACGTCTCCTTGTCTTGCTTTCTATTTCCAGATGTCACACCAAGTACTTTTCTAGCTGCCTCCCTCATCACTCCTGCAGTAGTTGCCCAATCATCCGGCACCTCTTCACCACCACCAAGCCCCTGTCTGACCTCTTCCCTGAACCTCACACTACACTCTTCCTCCTTCAGTTTCCACCATCTTATTCTTGTTTCAAACCTTACTTTCCTCCTCTTCTTCTTCGCCTCCAAAACCATCCTACAGACCACCATCCGATGCTGTCTAGCTACACTGTCCCCCGCCAACACCTTACAGTCTCCAATCTCCTTCAGGTTGCATCTCCTACACAGAAGATAATCCACCTGTGGGCACCTTCCTCCACTCTTATACGTCACCCTATGATCCTCCTTCTTCTTAAAATACGTGTTCACCACTGCCATTTCCATCCTTTTAGCAAAATCTACCACCATCTGCCCTTCCACATTCCTCTCCTTAAAACCATACCTACCCATTACCTCCTCATCACCTCTGTTCCCTTCACCTACATGCCCATTAAAGTCTGCCCCAATCATTAATCGTTCTTTCCTAGGTTCACCATCTACCACTTCATCTAATTCACTCCAGAATCTTTCTTTCTCCTCCATCTCACAGCCAACTTGTGGAGCATAGGCACTGATTACATTTATCATCATCCCTTCAACTTCCACCTTCACGATCATCACCCTATCAGAAACTCTCTTCACCTCCACTACACTCTTACTGTACGCTTCCTTCAGAATCACCCCTACACCATTTCTCTTTCCATCCACACCATGATAAAACAGTTTAAACCCACCTCCAATGTTCCTGGCCTTACTCCCTTTCCACTTGGTCTCCTGAACACACAACACATCTACCTTTCTCCTCTCCATCATATCAGCTATCTCTCTCCCTTTACCCGTCATAGTTCCAACATTTAAAGTACCAACCCGAACCTCTACTCTCCTACACTGCTCCTTTTCCTGCCGTCTCTGTAGACGCCTTCCTCCTCTCCTTCTCCTCCTTCTCCTCCTTCGGCCAACAGTAGCCCAATTTCCACCGGAACCCTGTCGGCTAACGATACCTGTGGCGGTCGTTGTTAACCCGGGCCTCGCCCGATCCGGTATGAAATTCTCATTTGTGATCCGCATATTTGATTTGGCACATGTTTTACGCTGGATGCCCTTCCTAACGCAACCCTCCCCATTTACCCGGGCTTGGGACCGGCACTAAGAGTACACTGGCTTGTGCCCCTCAGTTATGGAGACAAAAAAAATGCCTCTTCCTTTGTGGGACGCATATATGACATATAACTGGAAGCATCTCGCTTATATAGTACATTTCCTAGTGCCCCTATATTACTATATAATGGCTAATTTAAATGTAGAATTTCCACAAAACAAAACGAGGCACAAATCAATAATGGTGTCCAAACCGCTACAGAAGCTTTGGCACTTGTCTCCTCAAAGAAACCCAAGTCAATGTGCATTCCACATTTGCCTGGGTGAAATATTAATCCCACAATCAATATTTTTTCAAAAATAATTTGAGGAGTTTAGCCAGCAGCAATCAACCACTTATCTTATGACCAAGCAGTGAAATAAAGGTCATTAAGTACGAGGTGAATGATTTCATTAACACATGCACATGTGCACGCACGCACATGATAGGTTGACTCCACCTCATAGCCACAGCCAGGCCTTAACAGGGAAACTCCCTGATCATGGGATGTTGTGCTCCACTCCCTCTCCGGCCTACTGTTCCCTTCATACTTCCCTCATCTTATCTGATCTTGAGCCCAATATAAAGTTTTCACTTGTGAGAATACAATACAAATGGTATACACTTAAACACCTGTATGTCCAACCATGTAGCTGTTCTTCACACCAGCACATTTTCTTGACACAACTGCTACAACAACAACAACTATACAATTCATTTTGAGCCCAAGCCTCATTGTACCCATCCAGTGTGATCAATTGTGGCTGCAGACACTCACGAGACATCTGCAGTACACAATCTTTTGAGTCTTGAATAATTTCCCAAAAGGCAACAAAATAAACAAAAAATATTTCATATAATTTCTTCATTCATCATTTACCACTTACCCATTTTGACACATATTACATTCATATAAAATTGTGGAGGTTGTAGCTCAGTAATTAAGGCTCTGGGTTACTGTTTAGAAGGTATCACCAGGCTGCCACTATTGGGGCCCTTGAGCAAGGTCCTTATGATGGCTGACCCTGATCTCTGACCTCAGCTTCCTAACATCACTTGGATATTAAGTGAAGGAAAAAATTCACTCTTCTGTGATGTGTAAGTGACAAGTAAATGCTTCTATTTTATGTTCGAAAGACATTGGACATTCCGTGGATTCCATATATTTGGATTAAGTATTTGTTTGATGCTTTCCCAATTCATGCCCATTGTTTCATGGAATAAGATCTGGATGCATTCCCACCCTAACCAGGATGAAATGATGTCTGAAATTGAATGAATGAATAAATGAATGAATTAATTTACTGTGATGTTGGTTTTTACTATCACACTTTTGCCAAATGCTTCAGAGCTATAAATAACGCTAACTTAGGTCATAGCTAGATATCTTGCTAGAGTAAATATTGTAAATCACATCCTCAATACACCAGAAGTTAAAAACTAATAGAAATGAGGAGTGGAATAAAATTAATAAACGAGGTCAAGAGGTAATGCTAGTGTTTTAGCAAACAGAATATTACCACTGGAAAATAGAAACATGTGAAACATAAACTGTGAATTATGTGTGTTATGTTATGGAGGAATGCACAGTGCATGTATGGGGTATGGCCTCAGTAACCCTGCAGTATGTGTGCTGTGTGCATGTAATTGATATTGGTATTGGCTAATCCTGTTTAATCCCATTAATTTCCATATATTCCCGTTAACTCCCAAGGAAAGATTCCAGTCTTGAAAATTTCAGATCCTCAAAATTTTTCCATAATAAGAAAAATATAATATATTAATATAAAATGAAGTGATATTAATAGCAAGACAATCTGAATGCTACTGTTCCACCAGTGCTCACATGCAAAGAAGGCTGTCGTGTTCTGCAATGGTCCTAAATCCAAACTGAAGCGCTTACAACATACTGCTTTTAACTTAAACTGAAATGTGAGCCATTGGGACCTTTAAAAGAAATCTCCAGTCAATGGCCATCAAGTGGGTAAGATTCAGACTAAGTTGGCTGGAATCTCACGTCCGGGTTCACTTGGCCTTTTAGCTGTGACGTTCCCTCTGTGAAAAGAAGGTAGTTACATTAAAAAAAAAAAAAAAAAAAAAAAAAAAAAATGAAGAAAAGGTGGACCGACGCATAGTGGAGCAGGTTGAGCAGGTTTTTACCCACGATTGTCAGAAAGTTCTCACCTACCAGTAGGGTAACTGGGGTATGGAAGTGCTCATACTGGTGTTGACTGCTTCAACACCAGGGAATGCAAGCAAATATTCATAGCTTGAGAACTTTCTGGTGTTTACACACTCACAAACACACACCTCAGAAACCAGACACACCCATCCAACCTGCCGTACCGTACAAGATATTTCTCCCCTGGATGAACATGGTGGTAAATTGAATATGCTATATTTCCTTTCCTAACAATGAATTTATTTAAAACAAGTGTGCAAATTAAGAGTGTGCAGTTCAAGAACATTGTGTGCCATTAGGCCACGTCCAGGTTGTTCTATAGTGGTTCTGCAATTAGCCAACATTGACAATTACGGCTCAATCAGTCCCACACGCTTATAAACCAGCACATGCAGTCTTAATCATTCCAGAGGTTTGATTCACAACTAAAGGGATCTTCATCATAAGGAAAAGATAAGAGCTCAGAATGTGAGAAGGTCATCATGGTGTGGAGGCTGGACAATGATGGGGCTTTATCAACATCAGGAAAGTAAGAGAAAGGGAAACAGAGAGAATTGTGGTTAAGACAGGACAAAGGGAGAACGGAGAACAGGGCTATGTGCGGGCTGGTACAGCTAGAACAGGGCTGGCAGTGTGTGCGTGGGGTCGTGTGGGGTCATCTAAAGGGGTTATAGTGCAAGGGTTGTGTTTGCCATGGGTAAAATGGTATACTGGGCTGCCTGAGAACACTAAAAACAGACAACTCCTCATTCTCCCACTTTCTTTGTCTCAACCATCTCATCACGAGGGCATCCTGTCCTCAAGCCCTGCAAACCTGCCAGGTATCCTCACACACTCCCAGCTCTTGAACGTTCGGTATGAATCAAGATTGTTTTTTTTGCTGTCTGACAAAATATTTCTCCCTTGCCTTTGGCATCACCTGTTTCACACAGCATTATTTCAAATTTAAAAACTCAAACTGGTTCCTCAGGGCCCTAAAGGCAGAACAAATGCAGGTTATACCTGCTTTCAGAAACAGGTTTATAGACTTTATGGCCTTTGGACCTAAAGTAGACTCTTTCCAAAAGACCAAAACCAACAGATAACAATCACTGGCATGTTTAATTGCAGACCTCATAAACTGGTCTTTCCTTCCTCAATCAGCAATTTTGTGGTAGAATTTTAACACAACATGTCTTCCAGGCTAACCTCGATACAAGCCTCCACCCATCTCTTCAATCCACCAATTCCTTCTAAAGATAGAACACCTCACATGTATCTGAAAGATGCGTAGCCTTGATGAACGTTGAAAACACAATAGCAGTCGGATCTAAGCGCAGTTTAAGGATTAGTCATGGTGTACGATCGAACAGAAAAATCACCATTAACAACACAATACCTTCACGCATCTTATACCTACCTGCATGTTCTTTTTTACCCACTAAGTCACTTACTCTAGTGGTTCATATCCTTCTACATTCAGCAACGATTACAATTCAGAAAACTATTACAATATTGCAATATATGTGGGAAACCTACCAAGTATTCAACAACAGATTGAAGGTAGCAATGTGATTGCTCTGACTATGTAACTCTGACTGTGTGAAACTCAGCAAGCATCCCATAGCTGGCACACATTACCTCACCATTTTGAGAGTCCGTAGGTTACACAACCCATGCGAGCTCATCCTTGTCAATGTTTAACCCTTATCATAATGGTGCCATGATACACAGTTAGACAGCAGAAAGCTGATAAAGTAGTTGGAGGTGCATTTGGAAAGACTGTCCTCTTATTTTAAGGCATTAACATTCACTAATCAACCACTGAATCAATGCTGCTAGAAATATTGTCTAGTGTAATTCCACATGCAAACTGTTTAAAAGGCAAGTCAATCATTGTGTCTCACAAAGGGAAGAAGTCATAAAAGAGTCAAGGAAAACACCTGCAAAACCTGGTAAACATTCAGTTCAACATGGTGACACAGAGTATAATGCGAGCCCCCCGAGTCACTTTAAATTATGCCAGGCATTAACATAATAATACTTTTAAATCTAAAAATAAAATAAAAAATACTGCAACCTGTAATGTACAATTTCTTCTAATTGTTGAAAATACACTAGGACTTGATATATATATATTGTATTGATATATGAGGCTTTTGAGTTTCAAATTAAAAGCCTAAGTGGACCTTAAACAAATGTTTCAATCCATTTAAATAAGAACACGCCAGCACTGTTGCAGATGAGCTGGTTTTGGATTACACAATTTGCGTAGTCGCGCAATGCACACAGAACGTAAGGGTTTTGAACGAACACTGCACTGGATGGCATTCAAATTAGACTTGTTTTCACCTCCCAGTAAATTCCTGGCATTTATCGAGAGCGAAACCAAACTCCGGTCAGCGCAGAGCTTCTAGGTAAGATGGAGGGCGAGGCAGAGCAAGTCTTTTGCTCCACTAACAGGAATCTTGGTGTTGTGTAAGCCCTTACATGCATCTCGACCAACCTGTCTGGCCAGAAACTTTAGCTCTCTTTCATACTGGGTTTTAATCCGATTCATCCTGACTGGTAAAACTGTACGAAGAAAATTGTAGGTTAAACACAAATATATTGAATCAAAGAAAGATCAAGTGAGATGGACATATTTGGTGTATGATTTGGAATTGGAGAGGGCAGAAAATTTCTGCTTTGTCAAAGAGTCCAAAATACAGAATGCCATGGGAGGCATTTGACCTGTCTTAGTGTGACTGAACGGTGAAAGAATGTAACAGAACCTCTGCGGAACTGTGTGACAGGTGGAAGGTGTGATTCTACTGCAGTCAGGGGAGAAATAAAGGTATTCATTTCAAAACTAAGAGGTTAGACCAGACTATATCTATATACATTATATTATTATATTCCTTTTCAAAAACAACACAATTCTAGATCATTTCATGCAAAGCATAAAAACACTAACATGCACGAGCTATGCAAAAGCTTCCTTTGCATGCGGATTTACACAATCTACTAAAACCCCGAAACCCCCTTTCCTTACTGGTACCTAGTGAAGGATAATTAATTCACAAATGGCCTTTTAGCAAATATACATTCAGCAGCCGGAATAAACAGGCCACAAAGATACTGAAAAGTTGTTTTTACGCTCAGTTTCACCTCAGTTTCCTAATGAAGATGAAAAACAAAGGGTGGAGCAAGGACAAAAACAAAGCTCCACCGGATTCGACCTGCCATCTAGAATTTTCTACATAACTGGGTTGCATCACCCCGTCAACACCTAGCAGCCATGGATTACCAGTGTCGCTCAAAGACGGGTGGTACAAAGCACCTAGTGATGTTCAGGTGTGAAAGCTGAACAATAGGGTAAAAGCTTGAAGATGAAATACGTAGCTGATAACAAAGATCCAGTAGCGTAAGGTATTAACTACATGTCTCAGTGTACTCGCTATTTAAATAGCAAGTTTCAAATACACTAATGACAATGACTTCAACATGACAAGCTGAAGGACAGAAAAATTACACGTATTACCTCACATTGAGTAATACCTGTGCAAGGGTTATTTTTTTGATTATAGGAAACGCAATCCTTTCATTTAAGCACAATCCTTTCATTCAAGGATCTTTAACACACAGAATGCACATTGAAATAACCTATAATATCTCTGTAAACTAAAATTACAAAAAAAAAACTACACTATATAGAAAACGGTATTGGGACACATGACTTTTCCACCCATGTGGTTCTTAGCTCGGTGTGGTTCCAGTGAATTGCAATGGAAGATCTTAACTGTCATGCTATAGAGCTCTGACCTCAACCCCACTGAACATCTTTGGGATGAATTTAACAGACCTCCTCACCTCACCTACATGGCTTAATGAGCACAAATCTCCACAAGCACATACCAAACTCTAGTGGACCATCTTCCAAGAAGAATCATTATAACAGCAAATGGTGACTAACTGTGGAATGGAATGCTCAAAAACCAGACGTTTTCATTTTAGTTGTAGCCTTTAGGCACCTGAAACTTGTCTGAAAGTGAAACCTTGCCTCGAGTTTCCTCGAGTTTCATTGTTCCTTGTTTAAAAGTGCAAATATTTGCTTATCATGCCATCCTATTTGCACCATAATGCTGCCTATAGCTGTGCATGTTATTTAACCAATGATCACTCTTCACCTCCTGCCAGGACTCTGGATTTTGATTATAACCCATTCCTTTTTAAATTAGAATTTCTTCCTCATGTTGTCTCAGGGAGGATTTTTATTGCCAATTTTACCTCTTGTGTGGAAACACAAACCAAAAACAATTATTGTAAAAAGTCATTCTTCTACTAGTTCATCAGCACATGATGAATCTCTACACTTTGTACACTATTGCCCCTCCACCCAAAAAAAAAAAAAAAAAAAAAAACAGTTAGGAACAGGGGGCAAAACCCAACTTTCAGCTCTTATACAGTTACAGCCATTTTCAAAATTTCTCCTCCGAGACTTTTGCCTGATGCTTTTACCCAGCAGGCCATCCTCCAGGCAAGGCAAAGGGGCCTTGATGCAATTAGTGAGTCAGTGATACTCGCAATCCCTAAAGAGCAGTCAAGAGGGCACCAGCTGTGTTGGTGGTACATCTTAATTAATCACCACTTGAGCCACGCTACCTATGCTGTCTACGCTGATCGGCTTCATGGCCTGTCCCTCTTTTTACCTCTTCCACATCTCTCTACATCTTTACCCAGGAGTACAAAGGAAACCCCACTGGGACAACACACAGTAGCCCAAGAGTAACAAAGCAACGGGTGCAAGTTACCGTTACCACAACAATGCAAAATACAACAACGCACAAACAACAGCCTTACTACTGACATGATAAAGCATATAAAGATTACATGGCCTTTCTGAGCAGACTAAGTGAAAGATAAGGATCTTTAAAAGTTTTTGGGGTGTATGTAGGTCTCTGCGCAGGCGTGCGATAAACAAAAAGGCAATTGACAAAGGAATGATATTCATATCCATGCCGTAGAGGCATTCCAGAGAGTGCACTAGAGAGCCGATCCCTGCCTGAGTGCATTCTTCTGACAAATAAAAGGAACGAATCGGTGGGTTCTAATTCTGTATTGGGTTTTCCTGGCATGGCCCTGGTTCCACTTGTTGCCTCAGCAAAGCAGTACAGAGTTCTTCTGTCTAACCACCAACTTTTCCTCTGATTAAACTTTTTTTGATAGGAGTGGTCTCATCCAGAATGACTCCACTCCCATCCACAGGACACAAGAACTTACTGAACGGTTTGTTGAGAAAATCATGTAAATGATATGCTCAGGACTTTGCATTCTTCAGATCTCAAGCCAACCGAAGATTTATGGGAGATTTTCAAGTGACGTGTTAGACCACTATTATAATAAAATCCAGGGGGAAAAACATGGCACACTGAATGTTTACACTGGTGGTTGTAGGAACCCGAAGCTGTGACCCCATGAATTCCCTGCGGGTTCGATGGCCGCTCGTACATGAACACGTTCGTGACACTGTGAACTACCTGACACATGAAGTCAGAGTGTGTGTGAATGTATACGCTGTGAATTACTGAATAACATTGTGGATTTCCAGTTTTCAACTTGAGGCGGCCAAGTTAATAAGAACGTGCAACATGTGAGTTAGGTGTTTCACCTTTCACCTGAACGCACAATAAAAGACCACAGGACACAAGGATTTTGAGCGATGCTACTACCCTTCTTTTATAGGGCTAAGGTTATATGGTCATTTTTACTGACAGAAGAGGCAATCAGGTGCAATTGCTGTTGCATAAACGGATTCTCCGAAACATAATTAGGCCATAAACAGCCTGCAATCAAACGTTGAGGCAATTTAGCCCAATCACACGTAGTTCTCTATTCTATTTTATTCTATTCTATTCTATTCTAAAAACAATCAGATAAACACATAAAAATATATGTATAATCTTTCATTATATGGTAACGTTTTCCCTGAGATGACACCGTTTATGGAAGTTTAAGACACCGTTTATGTCTTTAATGTCAGTGCTCACAACTGTACCTACGTTTGCTAAAAAGTCTCAGTGCCTTGCGCTTTCCCAGAATTATGGCAAGCCGAATTTTCTTATCTTGAAGAAAAAAAAAAAAAAAGTGAGAATTGATGGGCAATCAGTGGTTACTGCTGTTAACCAAGTTAAAGCTAACTTGTTTTACAGATGTTCCACAACAGAAAATGCAACTGTGTGGGTATATATAGTTTACACAGTATTGGAGAGTATATATAGACATAGATATAGTTAATGTATTGAAACGTCTGACCTTTCCAGCTATATGCGGTTCTTCCCCAATCTGTTTATGCAAAGCAAACAAATTGTATAGGATGTCTTTTGATATGGTAACATTCAACTTTCCTTTTACTTGAGCTAGGAGACTTAAACCTGGTCTCTGTGCACATAAATATATGGTTTACATTGATTGGAGTGGAAGATCTCAAGTGGCCTTCTACAGAGCTCTGAACGCAAACCTCCTGAACACCTTTGGGACGAATTGGAACGCTGACTGCACCCAGGCCTCCTCACCTCACCTACATCAGTACCTGACTTTACTAATGCCCTTGCAGGTGAATAAACACAAAGCACACACAGGCACACTTCAATATCTAGTGGAACATCTTCCCAGAACCTCTGTAATATTTGGGATAAATGTGGAATGGGATGTTTATGTTTATTACACCTCGCTGTTAATTATTTTCTCTACCTTTTGGCTAAACGTACAATGACTCAATGGAAGCTCCACGACAAAAAGGTTAATTGATCATTGTTCAGCTTGTTTAAACTGTGAATGCATAAAAAAAACCATCTCCTGACTAATAAATAATTTAATCAGTCTTGATGCCAGTCCCCAGTCGATCGGTCCCTTTGTGAAAGAATAGAGTGGCACACTATGGCCAAGATTATACAGATGTATACTGGAAAGGTTGAATGTATTATTGTGTATTTACATGTTTGTGTGATTTCCATGTTGTTGATTGTTGCCACATGCATTCAATCGTCTTGTTGCGCCCTACAGTGGTCGTATTTACATTTACAGTAAGCGTTTTTAAACAAAAGTACAAAAATCTCATCAAAATCTTCTGAGGAGAAAGAGCTTATCTCTACTAAAAAAAATACAATAATGTAAACAACCTCTGAAAACAGAGATCTTAGATGTGCGAGATAGTGGAATGGAGCCAGTGAAAACGTTACATAAGGAGGTTTAAATACTCTTAATGCCGCGATCACTACTTCTACAACTACTACTAATGCTGCTGCTACGCCTACCACTACAGTTGCTACTTCTACTACTACTAATGCTATGGCTAATTCTGCTACTGCTACCCATACATTCATTTAATTCATTTAGCATTTGGCCCTTATCCACAGCAACTTACATTGAGCTAATTCATACAACTGAGCTACTATGGGATTATGCTCAGGAGTTGAATTCCTGGCCATTGGATCTAAAGTCCGCTAAGCTACCACCTACATCTGCTACTACTGCTAACTCATCTTCTGCCTCCTCTAATCCAACCACTGCTGCTACTTCTGCTACTACTACTACTACAACTGCTATACCTCCTACTATTATTAATGCTACTACTATTATAATACCTGCGTCTGATAATACTGCTACTATTTCTACTACTGCTACTTCTAACACTACTGGTACTATAGCAAAAACTCCTCTTCCTCTTCCTCCTTTGAATAAAAAAACTCTCTTTTCGGCTTCTCCCGTTAGGGGTCGCCACAGCGGATCCTCCGCACGTTTGATTTGGCACATGTTTTACGCTGGATGCCCTTCCTAACGCAACCCTCCCCAATTTATCCGGGCTTGGGACCGGCACTAAGAGTGGCTGGGGATGGTTCCCTGACCGGGAATCGAACCCGGGTCGCAGCGGTGGGAGCGCTGCATCTTAACCACTAGACCACCAGGGGACCTTTCCTCCTTTGAATACTATACAGCTATTTCCACTACCGCTGCTACTACCAATACAATGCCATTACAACTATTACTTTAATTCGATTTATTTTTATTTGTATAGCACTTTTTACTATTGTCTCAAAGCAGCTTATGGTTTATTGCTTATAAGTCTGTTCCTTATAATTGTTTATCACTGATGAGCAAATTAGAGATGGTATGAGGAAGAAACCTTGAAAGTAATTAAAGTAATATTAGAGTAATGGTAGTAATAGGAGTTATAACAGTTGTAGCGGTCATAGCAAGCAATCGCAGAAATAGCAGTAGTGGGAGGACTAGGTATACTACTATTTACTTTTACTATTACTTTTCACTATTACTACTGTTATTCCTTCCACTGTACAAAATAATAATAATTTCTGATAATTCTTTTCAAAAGATAAACAAAATAGTTGCCTAGCATAAACCATTATGACTCTGACCAGGTAGTTACTAAGGATGAGTGAATGCTGTAAGGGCATTGCTAACAGTAATGAGCATGCTCTTCCGTTGTCTCACAACCATCAGTCTGCTTGCTCAGACCAGTAAAAACCTCCTGTTCTCACTCTTTTCACCACACAATCCCGGTGCACAATTCTAGTCTCAAACAAATGCCCTGTGAACCCTCTTGCAAAATTTAAGCAAACAACAAAAAAGTAATTGTGCATGATATGTGTATTTGTATATGCTTAGTGCACCTCTCCTATACAAATAATATATTAGTATACAGCTACAGTATGTCTGTAATACAGCCATACACGAGTTCCTTCACTTTTCTTTGTTATTTATTCATTCAGGTCTGTCAAGGGCATTGGTGGCACAGTGTGACAAAAGCCTGGAACAAAAGTAACAATGGTTCAATAGGCATCATGTTGTGCTTGTTTAATCGTCTATACCTGTGGTTGTTTTAAGGGCTAAAATCACAAGCGACAATTCTTTAGATTTTCACCGGCACAATGAAAAGTGCTCTCACCATTTTGAGCTGCAGTTCAGCGTGATAAGTCTCGCATCTACGCTGTGTCTATAATACGTACAGGATCTAGTCCACCTGTGAAGGTCAAAGGTGCATGCCTTCTGAAAGTACCACCGGAGTGAAATAGTTTCCATGTGGTGTCGCCTTGTTATCTAAACAAGCACGGATTTGGAGAAACTTTCCATTCACAAATCTCCATTACACGGTCATCTGAGATGCTGCTGCATAATCAGATAATGAAGCAGACTATCTGTTGTTGTAAATGATTGTAAAGTGATTTCGGATACTCTCAAATAAAAAAATAAGAAAAGAAAAGAAAATCTCAATGTACTTTAATGTGATATTTGTCCACATGCCACCTCTTCAAGTCTTCAGGAATAACAAAATTAAGCAAAACAAGCATGAAAGCAGGTCAAAGCAGGAGACGGAACAACAAAAAAAGTGTTTAATTTTATTAAAAACAAGCGCAAACGAACAGTTACACGAAGATCAGTCTCGTTTTTTTAATACAGACAGAACTGAGATTTGACACTGATCTTACATAAAACGTAATTTCTGGTCAAATCCCCATGTTAAAAGCAAGCTAACTAGCTAGCATTTATGTTCCACTCACAAAACATGCCTATGTTCCTCTAAAACAGATAATAGTATGCAAGGAAATGTGATACGTGAGCAACCACGGTCTGAACAAAGATTTGATTTAAACACCTGTCATTTGTAATGCAGACTTGTCATGACACCAGGTTTAACAATGGATTTCTATGAGCTGTTGCTCATCATTGAGTCAAAATGCTAAGTATTGAGGGTTTTTTTTTAAATGTAAACTTCGAATTGATGGGATAAATCCAAACGACTGACTTGAGACGATTCCTTGAACCAGCCCTAAAGCACACGAGGTCAAACGTTTCTTTAATTCCCCACTCGCACCTTTAGTTCCTACCTGCATTTAGTACCCTTTTACTATGACACTCGTCGTTCATGAATGATTTGTTTATTTTGAACTAATGCGACTCAGAAGAACGAGTCATCTAAAACAGTAAATTGTTAAATTTGTATTGTAAGAGCATGAGCAAAGCATCGTAAAATCTCCGTAGGCGATGTACAGAACAACAGAATTGAGTAGTTTACCTCATGAGTTCTCTGGTTAGATCAGATTCTGTTTATCACTATTTTTTCCTAATCTGCATGATCATATTTTCATTATTGAAACTATAGTCAAAGTTTGTGTATGTAGACGTATTGGGATTTGCTTATTGAAAAAAAAAAACATTTTTTTTTTTTAAATTTCTGATCAAAGGAAAAAAAATGAACTAAACGACTCGAAAAAAGATTCGTTCATTTTGATGACACAATGAAGAAAGAAAACCTCACAACCACAGTTTCATTACAGATGGAGATAGCAAATATTGTTAGTGCACCTGATGATCATGTGTAGCTCATATACTTGGATTGTTTGCCATTAAAGAAGCCAAACAAGTCAAGCAACCACATTTTTCACAGCATTTTGTCTATCATTTAATTTGCACAGTATGAAATTGGCTAATTTTAGAAGCTACAGGTATGTAACAGCTACATAGTTAAATGGTACACGGCCACAAGAGCCACAATTATAAGCAACAAGAGCGACATATTCCTTAATAATGGGAACCAGCACTGGACTCTGCACTCACTAGGCAATCGAGCACCTAACAGAGCACGTATACTTCTGCTGGCACGTATAAAAGCTGCCATACTATATCCTATATCCCCATAAACTACAAAAGATGCTTATAGCATGCTGCGTGGAAGTAAAGTTAATGATAATCAGACACTGACAATGCGCATACACGCTTGCAATTGCAAGGTCAAAGCAAGAACATTCATAACCCTGAACACACCACCCCACACTTACACATACACACAGACTTTTGCTGAAGGTTGTAAGGTTCACAGTAGCAGCTTGTACAAGTGAGTGTTAAACAAGGGTGGTGCTTTTTCACTGCAAACAATGAACAAACCAAGATGGGTTAAGAATGCGGTACACTCGGGCAAGCTTTACGGACATGCTGACAATGGCCATCTTTACATCCATCCTCTAACACACACACACACACACACACACACACACACACACAGAGAAAATATACACATATTTGTGTGTGCTTTGAATGATGCCATTGTAAGGAGTCACACATTATCGGCTAAACCATGACATTCATTAATTCACAAATGTTAAGAAAAGAGCGTCCATTAACCACACTGTACCCCAACAATGTGGAAACAAGATCAGGACCCAAAAGGCCAAGCATGGACAACACCAACTGCTCACATGGTCCACCAGCACAATGGAAAGCTTTCAAATGAAACTTTTTTTTTTCGAGTGCTAAGTCTAAATATTGCTGTAAGGACAAATAAGCCAGACACTTTCTCCCTCTCAACCTTTTCTCTCTTTTTTACACACAAACACACACACACACACACACACACACACACACACACACACATTTATGTTAATAAGTGTGCAATTAGCAAGTTCTCTTTTTCTTTCGAAGTCGCCTTAAAACTAGAAAGCATATAGGAACCCTAATGAGCTAGCAAACGAGAAAAGATTCGAAGGCCACCTAAATCAAAGCCCTCTGATATTTTGCATGGTCCCAGTAGTCTCTGTAGCAGGTACACATAGACTGCAGCCTCCCTAATGAGATCACTTGCAGGCTTCCTAACATACACTGAAGAGGAGTACACACAGCCTCAGTAAAGACTGGGCTTCAACATGCGGACCGCTGTTAGCCACATATCTGTTCACATAATGTGACATTCCCTAAACCCGAAACACCTTTATATATAATAACGAGGAGTGTGTATGTGCTCCCTAACTCTTAAAGCTCCCTAAGTAGAGTCCTTGTTGTCTGCTTAGTGCCTACAACCAAGTGAGGAGCCCTAATATGGTTCTCTCGATGTAATTTTCCCCCAAATCATGTCCCTAATAAAAAGTACAAGCTCATGTAGGCTTCCTGTGAAGCTGCAACCTAATAAAGACATGTGCTCTCATTGACACCGAGCCCATATTGGGCGTTTACCAAGCTCCACCTTTGGCCTCTAAAGAATAATCCCCACAGGATGCATAACGCAGAGTGCCGGGAACGACCCTAATGCGGTGGGACTATAGGCTCCCTAATGTGGACTACTTGTTTTTCAAACAAGGCCCAAGATTAGGTTCCCTAGTACAGGTTTGATAAACAGGGGCATTTGTTTGCTCCCTAATACACTACATGTATTGCAAGTATTGGGACAAATGTTTAGTTTTTTTTAATCACAAGGTGTGTTTATTATTATAACACAAATTGTACATTTATATACATTATATAAACAAAAGTATTCGCACACCTGACATTTCCAGCCATATGCATTCCCCGAACTGTAACCACAAAATTTGCGGGCCACAATCGTATTTGTCGTTGGATGCTCCAGAATTTAATTTCCCCTTCTGTTCCAGCATGACAACGCTCCTGTGCACAAAGCCAGCTCCATGAAGATATGCTTTACGTAGGTTGGAGTGGAAGATACAGGGCTGCTATGGAGCTCTGACCGTAAAGCTATTGAAATCCATTGGGATGAATTGGAATGCAGATTACACCTCAGGCTTCCTCACCTACATCATTATTTTTCGGATTCTGAATCAGACATTTTCTTGCTTTCTATCAGGTGAATTTGCTAGAAATCAGCACTGAATATTGCATTAGATTGAGTTTAATTTCATTCCCTTTTTATGTGTTGTGCACTGTATACATCTTTAGGGGATAAACGAAAAAGGGTTGCCAGTCCTGCCCGTAAACCGATATCATATATATATATATATATATCAGACACTTGTACTCTCCTGTAGTCATCTAATCAATAGCCCAATCCTTTAGTAACGATACCACCTGATCTAATTGAACACACCTGTCCCCCTTTTTGTACATCTGCACTAGTAGCACAGCCATATACAACCCTGCTAACTGACACACACACAGACAAATACACAGATAAACAGTGTAAAGTAGATGCCACCACCCTTTACACAGAGTCCAGTTACACCCACATTTTACACACCTGATCTGCTTCATAAACCTTCTCTGTGTCAGGTGGGGTAGATATATGAAGGGGGTGGGGGTGGAAATGGATAGAAGGGGTAGACCGATCTCAGGCTTCCAAACGTCATCAAACAAGTGAACACTCTAAGACTTAAAGTAAGGGAATAGTTTAGGATGAGCTGGAGGTGCCCAGGTGCACCAGGGGGGACCACCTGAAATGCAAACCTCAATACAAGTATACAGGGTGAAGTTGAATGGCGTTGCACAGACTATACAATGAATTTAAATGCCTTTGAGAGCTGTCATTTGGAGGTCGTACCTCTGTGTGAAGCTGCGCACAGTCCCGGTCTATTTCCCCGATGTAGTACTGCTCCAGCCAACGCCGCGCGTTTTTCGAGTGACGGTGCGGCGGTCCGTCCAGCTGCGCGGACACGTCGCTGCCCGAGCGTCCCAGGATCAGCGCCTCTCCGCCCGGGTGCATCCGCAGGAAGACGGTCACGTCGTAAACCCGCGTCCCCACCAGCACCCAGCAGGACTCCTTCGTGCAGTGTCTCGCAATTTCTTTCTCCGAGAAGAACCGAGTGGTCGTCGTTCGAGACATTTCTATTTTCATAAGTGTATATAATTAATTATGATTTATTTTAAATATATAAACATATATATAAATGAGATCCAGGTGAACCGGAGAACTTCTCTTGGCTCTCCCGCTGAGAGTCCAGCTGGCTTCTGATGGTCTTCTTCCAGACTTCTTACCAACGAGACTATTACTATTAGTAACTCATGAATAATTCATAATCCAGAAGTTGTAGGAGGCGGGGTCAAGACACGAAGCCTCCAAGCCCTTGTAATACAAAAAGGATGAACCAGAAGTCGTAGAGGGCGTGGTCAAGCCACAGGCACCTGTTATACAAGGAGGTACCAAAAGTTGTAGGGGGCGTGGCCAAGCCACAGGCACCTGTTATACAAGGAGGTACCAGAAGTTGTAGGGGGCGTGGTCAAGCCCGAGGCAACTGGTATACAAGAAGGATGAACCTGAAGAAGCAACCAGAAAGTTGCCTTATTGTAAACTGATTTGCAATCATATAAATTGGTATAGTTTTTTTTTAAAAGGCATTTGCATATTGAAGAACGAAAAAAATGGTCAATTTAAAACTATTTGCTACTAATGCATGTGGATTTCCGGATTATGGCACTTCCGCCTTCTGTCTTCTGCTTGAATCTGCCTGTTTGAGAAGAATGAAGCAACGCTTACATCAGGTGGCGCACTTTCATTTTGCCTTGTTTTTTTTTTTTTTTAACAGTTTTTGACTGCTATCTGAAACATTTTGAAGCATCACTGTGACTCCTCGTTGATCCAGAGATTAAGGGTGATGTATGGGACGCACATGTGCCAGTGATGGGCATAAACATAAACATCTGATTAAGGTAATCTCCAAGCCTTGTCCTGCACATTTCTGTATTTTGCATAATACCAAAACACTATTTAAATTTAGGATATTTAGCAGACACCCTTTATCCAGAGTAATTTACATTTATTTCATTCATACAACTGAGTAGCTACGGGGTTAAGGAGTGCCATCTTGGGATTTGAACTCATCACCTTTAAGCTACCACCTATCTTATGTAATCAGTTGGTTCATTTAACAACACTTTCTTACATCGAAGTGTTTGTAGAACATAGGACACTCAAATATCCAGGACAAGGATGACTCGAGGACCAGGAGTGTCTTATCCACAAGGTTTCTAACCTTCGTCCAGGAGTTCCCCCGGCTATACATTTTTGCTTTATTTTTCCCTGCTCCCAACACAGCCGATAAATTATACAACTATAATGAATGGATGATTGGTGCCACTCAGAGAAGGATGGTTTCTTCCTCATACCATCTCAGGGAGTTTTTCCTTGACACTATCACCACTGGATCACTCATCAAGGATAAACCTGTTTTTAAAGAATACTTTATTGATCCCACAGGGGAACAGCCATGCTACAGCACCCCTGGAGTACAGCAGGTTAAGATAAGATAAGATATTTCAAAGATTTATTTAAAAGTAGAGACATAATACAAGTACAGTAATCCCCCGTTTATCACGATGGTTACGTTCCAAAACCGTCCGCGATCAACGAAAAACCCCGATAAACGGACGCCTATAAACTGTACTTTATTAACAATTCACTTCATTTTATAATTAATAATTGAATGATAATGAGTGAATGATAATACAATTCTTTATTTCAACATTAAACTCCATAAAAACAATTCCCTATAAGTCTTTCAAACATATTGCACATAGGTAATATTGCACAGTTTTAAATTAGTGTACATTTATTGGATAAAAACTTTGTTGTTATTTTTGCACAGTTAAAAACACAATAACAGTGTATATTTTGGTGACTGGTTCACTGGGAGAAGCTCTGATTGTAAAGTCTAATAGCAGCAGGAAAAAAAAAAAGACCTTCTGTATCGCTCCTTCAGACACCTAGGATAAGTGTATTGGTGCATAAGTGTATTGGGGCCTTGCTCAAGGGCCCCAAGCTTAATAGCTTCTGATCAGTAACTTAAAATCCTAACCACTGAGCTAAGATTGGAGAGTTTGTGCATTTTCTTTTTAAACTACAGGCCATGCTGTCACTACACTGAACTACTAAGCTGTTAAACTTGAATTGCTTTTGTCCCTGATCTGGAGTTTAGGGAGGGGAGCAACTGGGTTGACTGGTTATAATGCAGTAAATCGTTCACCATGGTTGAAGCATGAGGGTTATTTTTTTCCAAAAGAAGATACATTTTTAAGTGTGGGATCATTACTTAGCAAATACCTTTGTTTTCAGCAGATAGAGATCTGTTTATGAGGACAGTATGTACAATTGTATGTACTGTTGTTTAAACAAAATATAGAAACAATTTTCAACCTTCTTCTTCTCATTATTAGACAAACACACAGTCATTTCTTTTCCACAGAAATGCATGATCAACTTCTAATCATCATATGCATGCTTTTAAAGAACAGGTTATGTAATGCTTAGTTTTTGCATCTGACCTCCAATGTCTCCCATCCAAATTAACAGCGAGTTCAAATGGACATCACTGTACTCCAGTTTCACCTCCAGGCTGCAGTGTTGGTCAGTGAAACCCGTCAGCTATTGCCAGTGAGGAACCGGAGCACAGCAGTGTGAAAAAGCATCCATCCACTATTTTGTAACTTTATGGTGTTAAAAATGAAATACAAAAAGACACAACGAATAAAAAATAAACACAAATAAAAATAGCACAAAACCTGTTGTTTGTCTTATTTTCGAGCTGATTGATACTAAAGATTATAGATAAGCAGGTCAGCTGAGAGCAAAACAGCATGAAAAACATGCAGAAATGGCATACAGAATGTCACAGAACCTGTTTAAAAACTAGAAATTTGTTTCCTGCAAAAGGCCTTCCTTTAATAATTCATTCATACATAAAAAAAAAAAATGGCAGGAAAACAGCACAGACCTGCAAATATAATGTCCTAATTCAAAATCCACATAAACACCACAGGAAATTCGCACCTTTGACTGTATTATACTGTTTACATGCTGGTTTTTTGCACCTTTGACTATATTATACTGTTTACATGCTGGTTTTTTGCACCTTTGACTATATTATACTGTTTACATGCTGGTTTTTTGCACCTTTGACTGTATTACACTGTTTACATGCTGTTTTTTTGCACCTCTTGACTGCTGCTACTGCTGTTTTTTGCACTGCATTGTGTCTGTTTATATTTACTCCCAGTTATAGTTTTTACAGTTCTCCTCACAAAGTACTGTATAATCAAAGTATACAGTAGGTTTACTGGTCGGCTCTATCTTGGGTTTTGTGTCTTGTCTTGTGTTGTCTTGTGTTGTCTGTCTGTCTGCACTGTCTGTCTGTACTGTTTTTCGTCTGCACTGTTTGCACTAGGTTGCACTCAATGCACTTTACGTAGCTTGTGTTGTGTTGTAGCTCTATGTTGTTTTTTATCGTAGCACCTTTAGTGTGTATCTTTTACCTAGAAAGCTGCAAGAAGTGTTCATTTACATTTTGTGCCATTTGGCAGACACCCTAATCCAGACTTACAATTATCTCATTCATACATCTGAGCAGTTGAGGGTTAAGGGCTTTGCTCAAGAGCTCAACAGTGGCAGCTTAGTGGTGGTGGGATTTGAACTCATGACCTTCTGTTTAGAAGTAGACTATGCAATTACATACTTTAGACATTTAAAGGCAATATATCACATTATTAGGTGGATATGGTAATAATCAGGTACCTTAATGAAAGCAGCAGTGTAAAGGTACAGGTTTCTGCAGCTTTCTATGTGGATATTAAATAATACAGATATATTATATTAAGAGAAAGTTCTAGTGAGGGTATGGTTGATTTAGGGTGTTAATTGATTAGAACTCAGAAACACCAAAAGAAAAGAAAGTATAAAACTGTAAACTGGAAGTATATAGTGTACACTATCTATTAAGACAATGAAACCTTTCATAAGCTCGTTTACATACTGCTGTGGTACGCAGGCCTGTTTGTCATGTTTGCAGATTTTTTTCCCCCTAATAGACAGCAAACTGTGTTTACTGCTTTGCATTGCTTTAACGCATCATAGCTGACTGGAGAGCTGGTAAATCCAGTATGTCAATGTCTGTCTGAACATGCTTGGTTTGGATTTTTTTGCTAATCTATTGCTTTGGATCGAAATGGTGGAACCTGCCCTTGTTTGTATTCGACCATATGTGTGTTAATACAGCCAACAGTTCATTGTTGCCATTAAATGAGGAATAAGGGATTTTCAGACCCCTATTCATAACCTTCCATTTCCTCACTACTTTATATACAGGCTTTTTGTAGCACTAAGCAGAATGATGCCTCAGCAAATCACTTTCATTCAGGTTAAATTCATTTGGCAACATTTATTTAAATGAGGTTAAATATAATCCAACAATCAAATTGCATTCAAATTTAGGGTCTTGTTTTATGCTTGTAAATGAACAGGCATGATTATTTGCCCTCAGGTGTAGATGTGTGTGCCCTAAAATGGGTTTACTTCTAACCAAAGAATGTATTCCCACCTCAGGCCCAGTGTTCCCAGTCTAAGCCCCGGATCCACGGCAACCCTGACCAGCATAAATGGTTACTGATGAACGCAATTGAAAAGTGTTTAACTAAGTGTATATATGTGCCTGAAGCTATATATCTTTGAGCACACATCTTTATCTTCCTTATCTTAATGTGAAATCGATTAAAATACTGAATACAGAAGTTTCTGATTTTTTTGCAAATGGTTTGGATTGTTTAACTTTCCATGATGTACACTTTTTTTTTGTAGAAATATGGTACCTATTATCAAATAGTGTTTTACAAATATATTTACATCATCTCATTCTGCAGACGCTTTCATTCAAATTTCTTTATGACAGGTGGAGTCCAATATATTGGATTTAATGGCTTTTTTAAAGGACACAAATATCAGTGTTATAACACTGATATCCTGATATTTTAGACCTTCTTGTCTCTGGCACAGACATTTTATCTAAAAAATGGAAGTGGAAATAAAAATAAAAATAGTGGAACTTATTATAACAGCAAATGAGGATGAAAAGTGGAATGGGATGTCCCACACAAACAAGTGACATCCCAGTTCAACATCAAACAGAGAATAAAAGCAAAGTGCAATCAAATCCTAAGAAGTGTAGGCAGATAAATGTATAATTTTCATACAGACATTAAGTTGGTTGAACATCTGAGACTGGAAGCTTATGGGAGTCTCATCCTAGCATCATTAAACTTGGATCGGACCACAAGGACCAGCCTTTGCTCCCCACGTGCATCAGTGAGCCTCAGCCGCCCGTGACCCTGTCGCCGGTTCACCACTGTTCCTTCTTTGGACCACTTCTGAAAGAGACCAGGAACATCCCACAAGAGCTGCAGTTTTAGCCATCACAATTTGGCCCTTGTCAAATTTTCTCAATGCTTGCCCATTTTTCCTGCTTCTAACACATCAACTTTGAAGACAAAATGTTCACTTGCTGCCTTATAAATCCCACCCACTAACAGGTGCCATGATAAAAAGATAATCAGTGTTATTCACTCATAATATTATAATATCATAACGTTATGCCTGTTCGGTGTATATCTTCTACCACTTCTTTGCTGGCTGCTATTTATTCCTTTTTTTTTTCCACAATAAAACCTACAATCTATCAATCAGTAGTTCAAGATTGAATGAATCAGAATTTGAACAGTGTTTTATCACAAGGGCTGTTAAAAGTTTGTTAACACTAAATAATCATGTGAAGAAAATTGAACTTGGAAATATGGAGTCCTGCTTATTCACACATACCATACAGTCTACAATTCTTATCTGAAACGACATAGTAGAATTGACTTGCTGAGTCCTGGTTCTGTTCTCTTATTTTTTTGCCACTGATGTAGAAAAAAACATAATGCCCAGAAAAACTGAACAAAAATGCAGGGAAACCCCAGTGTCAGGATGCTGTATGCAGGCAGAACAGATGTGGCTGCAGTGAAAAGAGAATTGTTGAATTGTGTTCATTGGGTTTCTTGCTTTAGTAATGATATTTATTGTAACTGTATGAGATTCCTGTCCGTGATGCAGCGCTCTGTTATACTGCGTAGCTTCTACAGATGTGGTGAAAAAATAATGGTATTAAGAGGTAAACTGATTCAGGTACTACACCACGAAAAGGCCTAGGTGTTTTAATAAAGAAAGCAATAATCTCATTTACCAGGACTATGTCAGGTCCCATCATTTAGCAAACTGATTCAGACCAGCTTGCATCCAGCTCTATTATTTTGACTATGAGCACTTAACTGCTGGTCTTCCTTGATCATCTATTCCAGGCAATAAGTGTCACCTGTTTCAGCTTCCTAGAAGGCTGCTTTGTTCCTCACCTGTAGGCTTCTAAATTTACCCACAGGGAACAAAAGGAGCTTTAATAATTGACAGAATGCAGGAGCTTTAATAATTGACCACCATCGTTTTTCAGTGCGTGGGGTGTGTGAGTGAGTGAAGTCACTTGGTGATGTCAACACAGTGGGTGGAGCATGACTCTGATAGGTCTACATCATGAAGATGCTGAGAGGTGCAGGTGTGCGATGGATGGAGGTGTTTTACTCCAAGTTAGCAGTGGGAAGAAGCTGCACATAACCGACACAAGAGCATCATTTTGACGCAGAGACTCGCTCAATGGCCACTGTAGTCCCGGTAAGTTTACTGAGTATTTTACAATGTAATGCTTTTAGTTTCTCTCTCTCTCTCTCTCTCTCTCTCGCTTTTTATGTATATGTCTATATATATATATATATATATATATATATATATATATATATATATATATATATATATATATATATACATACACACAAAAAAATATATAATAAGGTATTAATATCTCATTCAAATTGTATGACTTGTATCATGCTCTTATTATGTTATTATTATTAATTTAATTTAATGATCAAAAACATTTGTAGAATAAACCCTTATTTTGTGCAGAGAAAAAAAGTCAGAATTGCTAAATCAGCATATTTTAAAGTTGAATAGAAAATTCTGGAATATTTGGAGGGTGGATGTTTGCTGTAGTCCGGCTGAACTGAGCTGTTTCGCCCCCCCCCCTCACTACTCTGTACTATATAAATAAGTCTTTTATACAGTACATATAAATAAGTCTGTGTTAAAGTGCACTTCCTGTTTACACAAGTGTGTATGTGTGTGTGAATGCGTGTAAATGAGTGAGCCTTTCAGTTTCACAGGTTGTCCATTAAGAATCGTCTTTCTGACTGAAGGTATCACGGCTGCTCAAAATTAATCAATTCATCTTCTGCATGTCTTTTGACGTCCACAGTGTGCTTCCTGCTGCGCTAGCAGCCGAGCCCAGCCGTTGGGGCTCTTCAGTAGGGGAACAAGTGGAGGATACATGTCTTTGTTGGCGTATCATGGACCCAGAGGGGCGCCACCACCCACTCTCGCTCGCCACGCCCCGAATATGACCCTGCGACAGATCTGTCACCTGTTACGCCTCATGCGTCAAGTACGACGAAGGGAAGCGGCTGCCGCAGCTGCAGCAACAAGGTGAAGTTTTACCTACAAGGGTCCAGATCCTTGAGAGGTAGCTAGATGGTCTAATATATGACTCTCCGTATACAATGTTGGGTCAGTATATTCATAATATCCCTGCAAACAATGGATTGAGAGAACGGCTGATTTTGGGTCAATGTTGGTCTAAGGTGTGACGAGTGTTGGCTGACATTGCCTGAAGGTCTCTTGGTCCAATGGACAAGTATCAGTTTGCTATCTGGGTATTGCTTCCTTGCTTCAACTTAGGCCATCTTAGCCAACACATTGGTCTTCAGGTTGGAAATTGAAGTTAAAATCTCAGCACCACAAAGCTTCCATTGCTGGGTACTTGAGCAAGGCCATTAACCCTTAACTGCTCAGCTGTATTATAAGTCGCTCTGTATGAGGGCCTCCAAAATGCCTCCAAAATGCCATGAATATAAATCTTGACATCTATTTTGAAGTCCTATGACAGAAATGGTTTAGGTTTCAGTTGCATTATCATCTCTAAAGGAAATTTGAGCGTCTTCTAGGACAGGACAAGTAAACCCATGTTTTTCTGCATTTTCAATAAAATCGAGAAAATCTTTTACTTTTCAAGAGAATTTTCTTGGACCCCTGCAGCTGATAGCTGTTCACCTCACAAATTCTGATGCACAAACTCACTGCAACGGATCCTTTTGTTTTTACAATCAAAATATACTTGAATTACACTTAATAAGGCGAACATATAGGTTGCCTTTGAACTCTTTCCTTTAGTTTCCACCGGCTAGGTGATAAGCAAAACTAAATTGTATTTTTCTCTCTGCTTTATAGGAAGCAGGCTGCAGGCTTGGTGGCACCAAGTTCTCCATCACAGAAGCGTTGCCTTCCAGGCTTCCTGCGCCGTAGACGAACCAACAACATTAAAAAAGTGAGTTAAGCCCGGTCGTTTCTGCAGACCCTTCCGGAAGCCCTGCAGTAACCTCACGGAGGTGCGTGTTTTCTTTGAGTCTGAAGCCCCCCCTCCTAGATTACTGGGAGTGGTGCAGAGACGACACGTCCTTCACTTTTGTTTGATGGTCATCTGCTCAGCATTCAAACCACTCGATACGATTCGATTCAGCTCAGTAGAAGAAGAGAAACCGAAACATATCCAATCCGTGTGCTTAAAACGTTTGGATCATGTCTTTACATTTGTCCTCAACAACACCACACTTCATTTTGTACTTGATTCCTTTCATTGCTGTGCTTTGTCCTTTTGAATTGTGAAATGTTTGTTTAATGTCAATAGCAGATATAAAAATGTAACCCGATTGGTATTAGTTTGTCTTTATTTTGCAGAATTTATGAATCTGCTCATTTTGTCTTCCAACTGAAAAACCTTCAGAATGACATGGACGACTCAAAAACCTCACAGAGACATGGGTGTTAGTGTGTTTGTGTTTCAAGACCGTGTTCCATTGCTTCCGTAATGTAATAGAAGCCTAAGAGCTGGTGTGTGTTACCTCGCTGAAACCTATACACTGCTGCAGGCTACATGTCATCATTATTAAAGCCTTGTAATTAGTACTAAATAAAAATACGTTTCCTCTCAAATGTCCCTCGGTGTGTTTTAATGGAATATAAAAAAAAATGATTGACCTCAACTTTAAATCCTACTTAAGTCTTAAGTATTTTGGATTTCTTTGCACTGTTCTGTATATATATTATTATGTTCTGTAAAATATATATATTGGGGATGGTAAGGGACGGCAGTTAACGAAGTAATGCATCGATTTAGAAAAGTGTACATCAGATACAATATATAAGTTGTCATTTGTCACCTCAATGCATAGTTTTTAACATATTTGCTTCTGTAAAAACGATTTATTTATTTATAATTATTAGTTGTGCTATACTTCTATTATTTGGAAAGTGATCAATAATTTGTGACCAATATTTTATATGTAGATTGTGATTTCACTAAAGTGTTTCTCAAGTCCAGCACCACTGCTGCTACAGAGACCGAGGCGTGTTCTGAGAGTCACATAGAATACAGATTAACGTGGCAGAGGTAGAGCTGTAACTTCCTGGAGACAAAACAGGGGGGAAAAAATGTCTGGTTTTATTTCATCTTTTTTCTTTTCTTTTGAAATACAAATGCCAGTTTATGAACCAAAGAAATAAAAGTAAACTATCTGTACTATATTGAATTGCATCGCATCATGTTTTTTTTCCCCTTGCATCGTACTGCATTGAATCGCATTGTGTTGAATCAAATCAAAATCGGATCGAATCGTATCATATCGTACTACTAGCTGCTTCATATGTATATTTAATGTCATATCTATGGCTATGCATCGAGTTGTGAATTGCATCAGCCTCAGTTATGGAGATGCATATATACAATATATTAGCCACCAGCCTTCACTCTTGAAGACCACAGTCCTTTAAAGACATTTCTTTTGTGCGTTGTGGATTTTGAAAATATAGTGTACTTGTTTAAGATTTAATGCAAATAACACAAGCCTTTAATTATTTTTTCCTAACACAATGTACCAAAAGATTTAAGGTTTAAAGAAAGCAGTACGATAGGTAAAGATTTCCTCCCACACTAAGCTCTAATCATGACTGATTTGCCTAATGCATTGTCAAATGACTAACACATTTAGAGCAAGAATTGGTGCTCGACAGTCACCATAGACAAAAACATAGCGCAGTTTGTTTGTTGTAATGTTTGCAGGTATATATCTGAGGACTGAGAACATGAGGCCAGCTTGAACGGCTTTTACGACATCCTGGGGTAAGCACAGTTTCAGGGCCAGACAGAACTGCGATCACTGGTGACCAAACACCGTCTGCCTGTGCTCAAACATCACCACCAATGAAACTTTAATGAGAAAGATGTTGCCTGAGAACAGGAAGCGTGAGCTCGGGTGTCTGTGTTGCACAGGAAGCTAATGCGGCGGTGGTGACACAAACAACTTTTTGCTGCCAAAACGGTTCTGACCTGCCGATCTTCAGCAATTTGAGCTACAGGAGCACGTCTGATGGATCGGACCACACGCACCAGCCTTCGTTCCCCATGTTCATCAATGAGCCTCGGCCGCCCATGACCCTGTCACCGGTTCACTGCTGATACTGCAGACCGGGAACATCCCACAAAAGCTGCAGTTTTGGAGATGCTCTGAACCAGTTGTCTTGCCATCACAATTTGGCTCCCGTCAAATTTACTCAAAACCTTACACTCGCCCATTTTTCTTGCTGCTAACACATCAACTTTGAGGACAAAATGTCCCAATCACTAACAGGTGCCATGATGAAGAGAATCAGTGTTACTCACTTTACCAGTAATAATGTTATAATGTCATAACGTTATGCCTGATCAGTGTATTGTGTATAGTTCATATGTATACTGATTACTGAAGATCAGTTATGGTCACTGTGCCAATCACTGGTATCAAATAAACCCCCTGAATGGCCTGCTCTACAGATCTGCTATAGAGGATCACATGTTCCAAACAACTTCATACATAAGAAAAAAATAATAATTCTAATGGCTTTTAACAATAAAAATGGCAAACATTTCACATGACTCTGTTGTTGAAAGGGACATAACACACAGTTTCAGTCAATCTCAAGAAACATACAGCTTTCACGCTTCTCTTAGAAAACATCCGAGCTCCTGGAGACCTGCCGTGGGTGAGGCTAAAAAGGTCGGCGATAGTCAGTAACATCGCTATAAAAAAAAAACAAGGAACAAATTTTATAGCATTAAATAAACTCCGGCTAACAATCAGATCCAGCTGTACATATCTGATCCTGGATAGGAGTCTAAAACTGACTACAGCAAGAAGCGTCTATAAAGCAAATACTGAACGAGGTCTATCACATCTATCACATCCAAAACCACACTTCTTTAAAGACGTTCTTCTCAAGCGAATCCTGTGCAGCGCTGCTTCTGTAACCGAATGAAGCACGGTGGTGGGTGTGCTCTTGCTCTCAGTCTGGTTGCTGTGTGTGAGCTTTTCCGGGAGAAATGCCCATACAAAAATTCTGCCCTTCGTGATGTCATGAAGAGCCATACTTGGAAAAACCTGGGAGGAGCGTATTTGGCACAGAAATACTCATCATGCAATCGGTTTTTGAAACTTTGGCTATGTTTCGCATAATCTTTTTCAACAACTCAATAACAAAATATAAGAATGCATAAAAGAGTATTAGACCACCAATTTAAAGAGCCAATCAAAGAAATTAAAGAAGGGAACCTTCACAAATAACTACTGATAAAGTAGTTAATTCTAAGATAGTTAATTCTAAACCAGCAAAAAGTCAAGCGATTGGAATTTTGCAAGATCACAATCTAAACTTCGGTTTAATATAAACGTATCGAGAAGGTCTCAGTCATCAAGGCAAACATTAACACTAGGTTCAGCCCTAACCCACACAATTACAATAAGACGTAGAATAATGTTGAGTGAATAAATACTTGAAACATCTGGATGCGAGCCAGAAGCAGGCAGTGTTATGATGAAGCATTTGACGTCAGAAACAGGACACGCTAACCTCTACAACACTTCCATGGGTGGAGTTCGGAGTATAGAATTTCTCCTCGCTCGCTTCCACTGTACACGAGGCCTTCGTTTCACCGAGGAACAAAAGGCGCATTATGACAGTGCTCATAGAGACACGAACACAGCAGGCAAACTAATTAGCCTGGGTCTGAAAACTGTGAAATATCAGATTGCAAAAGCATCAGGTAAGAAATGACCTTGCAATTGGTTTATTTACAGACAACAAATCTAACAATCCAACAATGACGATGCTCAACAGTACAAACAAAATTCAATCACACCACAAAATTATATAAAAAACTAAAAAAAAAAAAAACCACAAGACAAAACATTATATACTTGCTTTAATGGACTTATTCAAAGTTTTCTTTTTGAGAATGTCCTTTGTCCAAAAAACCTTGCTTTTTTTTTATATAGTACATTTACGGCATTTATCCAGAGCGACCTCCATTTATCTTATTTATACAACTGAGCAGCTATGGGGTTAAGGGCCTTGCTCAGGGGCCCAGCTTGGTGTGGCTAGGATTTAAACTCACATCCTTTAGATCCAAAGTCATATTCCTTAACCACTAAGCGACCACCCCCCCACATTGGATCTCTTGAGAAGAAAAACAGGACATTTTGTCTGAAACGTCCTGTTTTTTTTTAAAAGCTTTGTACACTACAATCAAAATCAAATCAATTGATTCAATCCATTTATCCATTGAACAATCAATCCATTGTTCCATCCCTCCGCCCTTCTCGGAAATTTGACCCAAGATGTGTGCTAACAAACCTGTAATCCAAACATGACCAAAAAAAATACAGATTGAAGAAAATTAAGTTTCTGATTAACTTAAGATTCTGATCAAAATGAGAAAACATTTTGTTATTGTTTTTTGTTTGTTTTAAACAAAATCAGCAGGTCTTGAGTACAAAAAAAAAAAACGGGCCGCATCCACACTATCGTTTTAAATCGTTCTGCAAAAGTTGCTCTTCCACACTGAAACGTCTGAAAACGCTCACGTCCCTGTACTGCGCATTCGAAAATCCTAAGACGCTTCGAGCTGCGCCATTTTCGCCTGCCATTTTTTTTTATTACTATCCAGCTCGTTGAAACGTCTAAAAACGTGTAATCGAAAATGGCATTTTCTTATTTATCCACTTTAAAGAGTGCATTTAAAAAGCTACATTTCGTTGAATGAAAAAACTCTCAGTTTTGACTGAAGGCCAAAAACGGAGAGAAAAATACGCGTTTTGAAACGAAACCGTAACAGTGTGCACGTGACCCAAATTTAACTGACCGTGTTCTATTTAGAATAAGATCCAGATATAATTTTTTTGCCAAACCACGTTTCTTATCAGTTTCCTGCCAATCATCAACAAGAAATGAAATAAAAACTCAGTGAACAACAGATTAAATAAAAGTCATTTATTGTCATTAATACTTTTTTTCTACCTAGAGCAGAGAGAAATGAGGTCCAATATGCCACTTTCTTCTGTGTGGTGGTTCATTGGATACCACACTGGGGTCTGAATACAGAACACACAGACAGACCTGTGAGGAGAACAAGTGAGGGCAGGGGATTATCTGTGCTTCACTCTTCACGGCAAAGGGAAACAGGGGCAGGATCACGGTATTATCGGGGGGGTTGGGTCTGGCCGTGTTCCTCTAACAACTCCTCACCTAGTAATAAAACAGGAGGCAGCTTCATGATCTCCAAACTAAAATGGAGGTACAAGGGACAGAACAACCTTCACTGATATGGAGGACAACATTGTGTGTGTATGTGTGTGTGTGTGTGTGTGTGTGTGTGTGTGTGTGTAAACTGGTCAATACTGTTCTTGCCCATCTTCAACTGTACACAGAGTTTCTGCCACAAAAGGTAAACTGAGGTAACAAGTTATTTTCAGCTTTCTGACAGTCTGAAAGACAAGAAGCAGAAGAAAAAAAAAATACGTTCAAGAACAAATTCAAGATGGACGAATGGATCAAAACAGATCTGAAACCCTGTGCTTTTAGATCGGACATTATCAGAGTGTAAAATCCTTTGGAGGACATTGGAAGGCAGAACAAAGCATAAAAATAATGAATATACACCCAGAGTTCCAGATTTAACCTACAATCTGTTAATAAAACACTGCTACTTAATACATTTTTTTATTTAGAGAATATTAGAGTATGTACAAGTTTATCATCTGTATTTGTACTAGAGGTGTAACGATACACGTATTCGTACCGAACCGTTTCTATTAACCGTTTACTATACAATGATCTCTAGCGATATGGATTCTTTAGCGTTTGCTTTTAGAATTTCTCTTCAAACTAAAAAATCCTGACAATTACGCATATCGAGGGAATAAATGAATAAAAATGATAAGAAATGAAGACATTTGTTAAAGTATGCTGAAATAAGTGTAACGGTTAAGTAGATCATATCTTTAGAAAATTAAATACTAAATGTCACACACACACACACACACACACACACACACACACACACACACACATCTGTATTACCCAAATGGCATCTAACAAATGTAACCGATTAAACGGCATTTTACGAAATTGTATTAAATCAATTTAATTTGTGCCCATTTGATTGATTACTTAATTTAATCAATATAATAAAAAAAAAAGGGTATTGCATTAATTTGATTCATTACATTTTATTTTTATAAATATATATCATTTAAACTGAACAGGCATTTTATTTTAAATTGCTTAAAAAATGTAAACAAATGTCAATAAAAAAAAACTGTGTTAATAATAATAATAATAATTAAAAAAATAAATAAAAAATAAAAACTACAAGCAATTTTATGTTTTGCATTTCTCCCCCCTACTGTAACAAAAATGAAGCCGATATTTGTACCGGCACGTGAATTTTGTGTAAAGTTACACCCCTAATATTGACTTGAATAAACCTGTAGTGAGATTTGGCTTGAGTGCAAAACAAAAAAGCAAACACTAAACGCAAAATGTGGCTGGGATGATCGAATACACGCACGCACGCACGCGCGGTTACACACCTGTTCACCGTGCCGCATTAGATCCTTCAGATCCTACAGTGTTATTCGCATTGGTAAGAGACTGTTCCTTCAGCACTGGGTCTAAAGAGGAAACAGAACATTCACGTAAGCCTCCACACGTCATGTCATTTGCTCTCTGGCTTTATACAGTTGTCCGTCCTTCACAGTAACACAGATCTATAAATCTGAATGCACGTACAGAACACAGGTAGAGAGTAAACTGTCTAAAGTTGAAATTGTGCTGTGGAACATAGTACAAAGATCGATTCAGGACTATTTTATATACAGATACACATATGAGAATGAATCAAAATCCCAATCAAGAACACGCCTTTATTATATGTAACGTTATAGTTATACATTGGGTTGACGTGAAAAATTTCCCCGCATACTACAGCTGCTAACATGTCCCATGTTGCTCTCTTTTCATGAATGAACAGGTCGAGATGGACTGAGAAAATCTGCACAGCAACACTGAATTGACCAATCAATGTCGTTAGAAGGTTGGACGTAACAATACACTGGGAACTTTGTGTATGCATCTGTTGCTTGCAGCGTTCGAAACTAATTGGGTTTCTGTCCGCGTATTTTTTTTTTAACATTTCAACACCAGCCATTCTATTGGAGGCATAAAAAATAGCTGCTCGCTGCGCTAAAATAAATCGGATTGCCACATCTACTAAATGATTTATTTATTCACTGTATAAGATTTCAAACAAAATGGTCACAATGCGCTATAAAATGGATAAAACTGTTCTGTGAATCAGTGGTGGTGGTGTGACACGGCCCCTTGTGAGGCAGGATTCCCTTCGTAGTTGATTTTTTTTATAACATGCTGTCCTACAGCGCACAACATCTGGCCAATTACACATTAGTATTTATTAAGGCATTATACATCTTAGTTTGTGTCCGTTTAATTTAATGGAGTTGGATTTAATGACGTGGAATGTCTGCTAAACAGTTTCATTGGACACCTCATCATAAGATTTGCGTGTGTTTTTTGTATATTCCATTTCACATTGAGTCCCCATTTGCTGGTATGATAGACTGCACGCTTCTGGGAAAATGCTCTACAGTATGATCGTGGAGATTTGTGCTAAATTCAGTCAGAAGGGAATTGGTAAAGGCAAGTGCTGATGTAGGTGAGGTGAGGAGGCCTGTGGTGCAGTCAGCGTTCACATTCATCCCGAAGGTGTTCAGTAGGGCTGAGAGCAGAGCTCTATATCGGGTCACTTAAGATCTTCCACTCAGACGCATGTAAAGCAAATCTTCATGGAGCCGCCTTTGTGAACACTGGCATCATCATGCTGGAACAGGTTTGGGTCTCACATAAATGTAATGGTAATGGTAATAAAAGAAAGCTCACAGAAGTAGGGGTGCTCCATGGCTTCAGTGGCGGTGAGTCTTTGCTGGTGGTCGTAGCGCAGTAGTTTATCCAGCAGGTCCAGAGCCTCAGGACTCACCAGGTGCTGATTCTCCACCTGAACAAACTGCTCCCAGCACTTCCTCGTCTGCCTGTAGCACAGACACAACGAGAAGAACTAAACATCGATGTCCATCGAGTCCGTAGGATAATATATTAGACAAAGAAAATAGTTTATTGTGCATGAATACTACAGGTACAAAACAATAAAATGCAGTTTAACATCTACCAGAAGTACAGAAAACACACAAAGACACTATTGTATGTGTTCATGTTAAATAACCAAGTAATATATCTAAATGTTGTTGTTTTTTTTAGACTGTACTCAATGTTTTTGACCTGGCAACTTAAAACAGTAAGATTTTATTTCACACCGCACAAGTGCCAAATTCACAGTTTTATATTCATCTGCTTGTTCTTACACCTTTTCATAATAACCGCACACACGGTAAGACGTCTTTGAAAAAAAAAAAACTCTAAATAATTAGAAAAACATTTTTCACACGATTGTCAACTTTTCCACGAAAAAAAAAACCCTACTCCTTAAATTAAATCCTTTTCTATTTGATTGGGTTCAACTTTCTTTAAATAATGCAAAAGTCAAAATAATGCAGAAATTACACATGTGCTGCCAAACTGATGGATATACTTTTCACCCAGGCATGAATCAGTGTCTCTGACTCTCTATGGTCTGACCCTAAGGCAATAACACACAGGTCTAAGCTCAGTGATGCAGCGCCTCCTGCTGGTACTCACTGGCCAAGCAGGTCCTTAAAGCGTGGGTCCAGCTCGATATGGTATTTGCGCAGGTAGCCGAAGAGCTCGTCGGTTCCGAGGACTTTAGCGATGCGCACCAACTACAGACAGGGCACAAGGTGTTCACACAAAGCGGATGGAATAGTTAATTATTAAAATTACAAGGAAAAGTATTGGCACAGTTAAGAGTCTGATAAAAGGTGATATAAATAAATATGAATAGACACAGTGAAAGTCAAGACGTTTTGTTCATTTCAAACTATTTACTTTCAGCAGCAATGAGAACAAGAACGTCCTGAACAGAAGACTTAATCTATACCCCATCAAAAATACAACGGGAGAAACCTCAAAGTAAATCGTGTGTATGGGGTGGTCTCAAAAAGTTTTGAGAACGGCTCTGTATGCAAGAAACTTTATCTACGTTTACACACAAAATAGCCTTCAAAATAGTCCTCTTTCACAGCAATACGGCGTTCCCAGCGATCCCACAACTTCTGGAAAATTGATTGGAAATCTTATTTTCAAAGCATGTCAAGCACCTTCTGAGAGTCGTGCTGGATCTTTGAAATGTATCTTCATCTTCGGGAAGAGGGGCGAAGTTCGCAAATCTGGAGAGTAGAGTGGGTGCAGAAGAGAGACGATGTTTCCGGCAAAAGACACGTGTAAAGAGAACTCCGTGATGGGGTGCGCACGTGGTCAGAAAAGCAGACATGGTAATGCATGTGATCAGTACAGTACCAGATGCACAGCTCCTGATGCACACAGGACATGGGACACACTGACTTATAAAGGTCGGTGCTCCCTGCGACTGCACGTGCAGCATTGTGTTGCCATCTGTTGGCGTGTTACAAAACTAGTCTCAAAATACCACCTCGTCTGCCTTTACCTGGTCGTAGTTGTCCTGGCCATGGAAGAACGGTTCCTTCCTGAAAATCATACTAGCCAGCATGCAGCCCAAACTCCACATGTCCAGACTGTAGTCATACATCTGTAGAAACACAAAAATGGCCAAAAATGAATAAGTTCCTCACAGCAATACAGACCAGACCAGTCTAAAAATGTCTCAATATTTATGAGTATTCACAATGTTGAATCCGAAATGTTTCATCATGACAAGAACATGGTGGATGCCATCACCTTCACATGAAAGAGCAGATATAATGAATCGTTATCGGGTTCTCGAGGATTTCTTGTTTAAGCATCGATCCCTTTTCGGGTGCAATTTTATTTTTGCAGTATGCATTTAATGTTGGTTTCAGATTTGTGAAAGAAAAAAGCATCTCACTGATTCATTAGATAACGCGTTTTGGTGGCATTTTTTGTCTGCTTGCTCGTTACCGGATTCAGCTAAAATCTTAAATCCAGAAAGCGTAATTTCAAGAACACGCAATCGGACGAAGGCGGCATCTATCCCATTCTAAAGCACAAGACTGCTTTATAAAATACAAAACATTTGGTAGTCATGATTAATAATCAACTATGATGTGTTTATATAAAAAAAAATTTAAATGTAAAAAAATAATGGCTTACCTGATAATCCACAAGTAGCTCAGGACCCTTGAAGTAGCGTGATGCCACTCGGACGTTGTACTCCTGCGTAGGGTGATAGAACTCAGCCAGACCCCAATCTATCAGCCTCAGCTACACAAACACACACGAATCAGTTACCGTCACACTGCCACCTCGTGGCTGACCCATGGCATGACATTAGATTAATAAACTGCTTTCTGATGGGAAATTGTTAGGATTAAAATTAGAGGTCAACCGATAGTGGAAGTTTTTCTAAAACAAATCACCACTCTATGGAAAATAGTACTGAACTTTAGACAAAAAATAAAAAAGAATGATGTATGAAATATAAATATATTCATGATATTAATAAATATTGAGGAAAATAAAAGATGCAACAGTGGCACACTAAAGCTGCCCTAGCCAATCTCCAGGAACGTGACTAAAATGAGTAAGACGTGATCATTCAAGAAGACTCAAGTAGAAAAGTCCTAGGAGGAGGCGGTCCTTCCTGTTTTACGCTTAGTTTAGCTGGCATACCAACAGCCCATCCTATTTATATAGCTATTTATATAGCTACCCCATTTATATAGCTATAAATAAACATGATGTAAACATCAAGGCATGAAGGAGTAGGAGAGTTTGAATATATCCCACAGACGATGAGGTTCATGTTTGACTAGACGATCCCAGTCAGCACAGAAAACAGCTTACTCTATAAAAGCGGTAATGAGAGTGGAAAAAGAGGAGCTTTCCAAAAAGAGGTTTGGATTTGGGATATAGGGGACTGAAAGCTGAAAAATAAGCACATACAAACTAAATAATGTTCAGTACGTTAAAATATTAAAAATGAATAGAATCTTACTTAATAACTAGCCGAGCTGTTAGTAATTTAGTCAGTCATTTATTTCAATTACGCCTCTTAGAACAAATCTCACTCAAACCTCCATCATGTTTACATACACTACATAAACAAAAAGTATTGGGACACCTGATTTTTCCGGTGTGTTTCCCGCCAAATTGTTACAACATTGGAAAGATGAGGGGCATTGAATTGTCCCTTTGCTTGAATAAGGAGACCCAAACCTGTTCATGACAATTCCCCTGTGCTCCATGAAGATATCCATGGGTTGGAGTGAAAGATCTTGATTGGCCTGCTATAGAGCTCTGACCTCAATCCTATTGAACCCCTTAGTAATGAACTGGAATGCCGCCAGCACCCCAGGCCTCCTCACCTCACCTACATCAGTACCTGACTTTACTAACTCTCTATTAGCTTGTGGCTGAATGGGCACAAATCTCCAAAAGCACACTCCAAAACATCTTCCCAAAAGAGTGGAGGTTCTTATAACAACAAATGGAGACCTAATGTGGAATGGGGTGTTCAAAAACACATACAAATCACCACAGACCTCTGCAGACAAAAAGAAACATTATATAAATGTGTCCGGTTCGATTTGATTATTAATTGAAGCCTAATTGGAGTACTAACCGCTCCACTGACAGAAGATCTAAGATAATGTTGGACCCCAAAATATAATACCTTATATTTATAGATAATGCAGGGATGTGATTTCCACCACTGTAACCAAATATTTGTAGAGAGAAAAAAATAACTCGATATAGTTTCATTCTATTTTACTGCAAATTCTATTATTTCAATCTTTTGATATTCCTCGATTCAATGCTCATCCTTTAATTTTTGTAACATTTTTATATCACGATCTAGTCACGATAAGCATTTCACTGCATGCTGTACTCTTATGTGTGACATAACATTAGAATTTGCTTCAATCTTTTTACTCCTTTCTGTGTACTGTTTATTTATATTCGCATTATTCAAATCAAACTATTCATTGATTTATAATTATTTATTCATACCCATCATAGACCATAGCCTAAATATTTTACACCGCTACCAATGCACTTCTGGTTAGATGCTAACTGGATCTCGCTGCATTGTACTCTAACATGTGCAACGACCATAAAGTTGAATCCAATCTAATCTTTTCAGAGCAAATGTGAGGGAAAAAAAAAAAAAAAAAAAAGTTTAGAACGAACCTTCCTCAGCTGATGATCGATCATGACGTTGTGGGGCTTGACGTCACGGTGCATGATGCCCATACTGTGGCAGTAGTTCAAGGCCTACACATGCACATCAAACACACATCACACACAAGTAAAGACACTAGTGGAGAAAATCGAGATAGCTGTAGCTCGTATTCTTACCTTTAGTAGTTCATACATGTAATAACGGATATCGAAATCTGTTAGCTTCTGGTAGAGTTCCTAAACAGACAAAAAGGATTGTATTATGACTCCAAATGTCGAATCTAATTTACAACTGATCCAAAAGGGATCAAGTGATACACTAAGGACAAAAGTGTGTAGACACCTGAACTTAAGATTAGTTGTGCTTATTGACCATCCTATATTTCTGCTTATAATAACCTCCATTCTTCTGGGAAGATGTTCCTCTAGATTTGGGAGTGTGTGTTTGGTGATTTGTGCTCATTCAGCTACAAGGGTGTTAGTAAAGTCAGATACTGATGTAGGCGAGGAGGCCTGGGATGCAGTCATTTTAACAGGATTAAGGTCATAGCTCTAAAGCAAGCCAGATCTTCAACTCAAACCCATGCAAACTAGATCTTAGAGCTGGAATTTGTCATGGTTTTGGTCTCCTAGTTCAAATAATGACAAAATGTCATGCTGCTGCTCTGATCTCCACAAGCCCAATCAAAAATGTAGTGGAACATCTTCCCAGAAAAGTGGGGGTTATTACAACAGCAAAAAGAGACACTTAAAGTGGAATTGGATGTTCGAAAAGCGCATAATCTTATGGTCAGGTGTCCACACGCTTTAGTCCATACAGTGTATGTACGGTTTTTTCTGAAACATGTCGAAGAAAAAGTTTGCTATTCTGTTGTCATAAAAGTAAAAATCCATCCATTTTTTTTCCCTTAAAGCATCTCTATCCACCCAAAATCAAAATTTCTCCACTTCTCAAAAAAAAAAACCAGTAAAAATCCAGGATGGTGAGCTGGACCCGATCCATCATGACCTTGAACCCTTAACCCACACAATGCTGTAGAAGACTAAACAAAAACACAGGTGGGTCTACCTTGAAATCCGTGTTATTGATGCACTCGAAGACAAGAGCAGGTGTACGAGACTGCAGCGAAAGACACAGAAAGAAAAAGAAAAAATATGTATATATATATATTTTTACAACTTGAGCACGGATACATGTTATTAGAAAATAGCTAAAGCACAAGAGCTAAAGAACCATCATATGAACCTGGAAGCAGAAAGATTTCTGAAAAGGGTAAGATTTTTTGCTGACTAATTAATTAAAGTAATCTCAGCACTTCAACCAATTAATCAATTAATCATAACTTCAATTAATCATAACTTCAGGGGTGAATATTCAATTTCCTTCATTCACAAAGAGCTAACAAATCGTGTCCGAGTTGCTGCCGTACCACGGGGTCCTTTACGGTGTCCACTAGCCGGATGATGTTGGTTCCTCCTCTCAGGTTTTCCAGGATTTTGATTTCCCGCTTGATCTTTTTCTTCTTGACGGGCTGCAAGCAAAATATCAGGATAATGAAAACAAGACCAAGCTAACACGAACATACACCCCTGTCTGAGATCAAACTTTAGACCTGCTGCAGAAGTCTCATAATATAAATATAATGTGAAGTGAGTCAAGCTTTAAAATAGAGATTTTTTTTCTTCTTCCTTATTTAGTACTCCAGCATCCTATAGTCTGTTAGTAAACACACTTTGCTGAAAAGGTAAAGGTGATCAGTGTAGTCAGAAAGAAACCTGTGTGAAGGTGATTTTAGGCTGAAAACGTTCTAAACAGCTCAGTTTGTTTGTTTATTTAAATTTTTTTTTTAATGCCATGAGAGCATCCGTGCCTTTTCCATGGAAGGATCAAGGTGTGTATGAGGACACATTACGGTATTTTACAGGGTTTTATCAGTTCTGGCGGAGTTCAGTAGTTATACCGCGTCCTTTGGTTAAATTTTCCCCTAGATATTCAAGTATTTTCTTTGGACGATACATTTTCCTACATATCTACTTTCTAAATAAAAAAAGCTGTCTTTTGTTTTTATCTAAACAACTCAGTCTGGAGGAGTTTGAAAACGGCCAGTCTGATCTATTTTGTAAACATCCCGACCCTCATAACGATGAATTTGGAGAACATGCTGTCTGTGTTAAATCACCTTTAGGATCTTCACCACCACTTTTTCGCTGTTGTTGACATTAATGGCCTCGAACACCTCGCTGTACTTCCCCCGGCCCAACTTCCGCACCAGCTGGTAGTTTTCCTGATTACTGCCAGAGAGAAAACCGAGAAGGTTACACAGTAAGAAAAACTGTTACTTTTACCTTCTAGGGGGAACGGCAGGTTAGCCAAAATCGTTCTTCCATGACAATGAAACTCTTGGTTCTACCGATGCGCAAGATAGACAGACAGACAGACAGATTTCTTTTTCATCGCACACGGCACAATGAAATTAAGTTTTAATCCTTATGGTGCATATAAATAATAATAATTTAAAAAAAAAAAGTATTACAAATGTAAATATAAGCGATCCGTTAAAATATTAAGGTATCGCACATTCAAAGTCTTTATACAGATTGTGAATACCTTAACATTTAAAATGTACAATACCCTAATATATTATATAGACTCAGTCTCTCACTAATGCTGACTTAGTTCAGGAAATAAGACAATCTAAAAGGAAATAATGGGTCAAATGTCAGAAGCAAGACGTCTTGTTGTTTCACATCGGTCTGAAAAATGTCACCCTTTTTTTTTTTTTTTTTTACATTATAAATAATCCAAATCCCCCTTTTCTGCCGGTTGGTTTTGTATTGATATTTTAGTATTAGTGAACAAGCAGCAGCACAGCAAATGCACTCATCCATCAGATTCCCATTGATCGCATCTGTTCAATTAGCCTGCTTGATCCAAGTTGGACGGCATGGCCTGTTAATGAGCATTTCAGTACCATTTACAAATGCAGATGCCCACCCCGAGACCTCAAAGAGCGACAGAACAACAGGGAGCTTCAGTTTCTCCGAAAGTTTCATACTCACCTCCAGTTTGGCACGTGAGCTTCGTAGTCCCAGTATTCTCTGCTCTTCAGGGTGTTCACATCAGCGTAGACCCGGGCTGTGCTGCCGGCCACTGGGCCAGGCATGGTGGCCGAAAGAGGCGGTTATGTGTAAGAGCAGATGTCCACAAAGCTCTGGAGATCTCAGCTCAGGGTTTTCATCGCTTCTTCAGACTCCACCGAGTGTGTGTACGTGTGTGTGTGTGTGTGTGTGTTTTTGGGTCTTAAATTATTGTGCCTTAAACTAAACCAAGATGCAATCACTGCTTCACACTTCCCCTGGAGATAGATTTAATGGGGATTTTGTCCCAGACTGAGATCCAGCTGCAGAAAAAGGGAGGAGTGGTAATTATATAAAAAAAAATAAACGAGGGTGATATTGGAGGGAAAAAGGTCCAGATTTTGTCCAAATTTAATTCAGAATCTTTTGTATAAAAGGCACCATAGAAAGCAGACAAAGTCTCTTAACACACCCTCGCAAGCTTATTCAACTAATACGAATGTACAGAGATATAAAGATAATCGCCTGGCTTGACTTTCTACTCAATCAACTCCATTAAGCGTTACTCACACCACCGAAGAAGAAACCCAACCGCCTTTGCTTTCGTACCGCACCACCGAAGAAGAAACCGCTCGGGGTTTTTCTATTAAAGAAACGCGAAGTTTAATTTTTTTCGATTCCTTTGGCAGTTTAATTGAGCTGAATTACATCGTCGTTTTGTTCGGTGACCTAATTTTAGGTCTTTGTGCGTGTATAATGTTTTACATTCGCTTTGCAGCTTGTATACGTTGCCTGGCTAATGGCTAACAGGCTAACCGCGAAGGACGACAACCGCAACACAACCGGAGTAACGAAGTTGGCTCGCGCAGAACAAGTCCCCCGATTCGGAATAACTGAACCAATCCATCGGCTGAAAAAGGAAGGGAAATGGGGGTGCAACAGAAATCGGAGGCGCTCGCTAGTCTATTGACTCACCATATACGAAATAAAATCGCTTCCCAAAATAAAGTTCAAAGACACATGATTGCAGCCAACTTCCGAGATCCCGCCCCGGGCTCCGTCCTGTACAGATATTTTGGAGGGATTTGTTAAGAACGCCCCCCGACCGGCCTGTACCATACAGCTACGGTATATACGGGAACGTCGGGAAACGGATTGCAATAGAGCGACCCGGCAGTAGACTGAACTGAAGACCCGGAAATGGTCGAAAGAGGTTACCATGGCGACCAATTATTTCTCATTAGGATATCAGGGTTTATGGAGAGCGGATGTTTTTGGTCAGAATTGTAGAATATATGTTTGATATTTAAATAAATAATAATAAAAACAGGAAAGCTTTTTACTTCAAAGAACACCATAACCCGAATAAAGAGAATTTAATAGCTCCAAATATCAATCTGTTGTGGTCAAATTTCTGAGGTTTGTGCACTGGATTCTCCTTATTTATATAGAATTAAATTTCTGATAAACACCAAATATGTGCTAAGTGAGTGGACTCAAAAATGGGTGTATTATATTAAAAAGGGGTACTTTAATGATGTATTAATTAAGGAGTGTACATATTTATACAATCAGCCTTTTTCTTTTCTTTTTTTTTTTTTTTTACATTTATGGCATTTGGCAGATGCCCTCATCCAGAGTGACTTACATTTTTACATCGACTTACATCGACTAACCCTTTTAATATGTTCAATATGTTATTCATCTTTATCACCACATTATCTGTGTGAAGCTGCTTTGAGACAATGATCATTGTTAAAAGCACAATACAAATAAAAATGAATTGAATTAAAAAAACAATTATTTACCTGCTGGTTAAATCTGTTTCCTTCTAATATGTTGAATCTCCCCTTGTTATATGTTGAATATGTCCCTAAGTAATATGTTGAATCTGTCCCCTTGTTATATGTTAAATATGTCCCCGAGTAATATATTGAATATGTCCCTGAGTTATATGTTGAATCTGTCCCCTTGTTATATGTTGAATATGTCCCTGAGTAATATGTTGAATCTGTCCCCTTGTTATATTTTGAATATGTCCCTGAGTAATATGTTTAATCTGTCCCCTTGTTATATGTTGAATCTGTCCCCTTGTTATATGTTGAATATGTCCCTGAGTAATATGTTGAATCTGTCCCCTTGTTATATGTTGAATATGTCCCCGAGTAATATATTGAATATGTCCCTGAGTAATATGTTTAATCTGTCCCCTTGTTATATGTTGAATCTGTCCCCTTGTTATATGTTGAATATGTCCCCGAGTAATATATTGAATATGTCCCCGAGTAATATGTTTAATCTGTCCCCTTGTTATATGTTGAATCTGTCCCCTTGTTATATGTTGAATATGTCCCTTAGTAATATGTTGAATCTGTCCCCTTGTTATATGTTGAATATGTCCCTGAGTAATATGTTGAATCTGTCCCCTTGTTATATGTTGAATATGTCCCCGAGTAATATATTGAATATGTCCCTGAGTAATATGTTTAATCTGTCCCCTTGTTATATGTTGAATCTGTCCCCTTTTTATATGTTGAATATGTCCCCGAGTAATATATTGAATATGTCCCTGAGTAATATGTTTAATCTGTCCCCTTGTTATATGTTGAATCTGTCCCCTTGTTATATGTTGAATATGTCCTCGAGTAATATGTTGAATCTGTCCCCTTGTTATATGTTGAATATGTCCCCGAGTAATATATTGAATATGTCCCTGAGTAATATGTTTAATCTATCCCCTTGTTATATGTTGAATATGTCCCCGAGTAATATATTGAATATGTCCCTGAGTAATATGTTTAATCTGTCCCCTTGTTATATGTTGAATCTGTCCCCTTGTTATATGTTGAATATGTCCCTTAGTAATATGTTGAATCTGTCCCCTTGTTATATGTTGAATATGTCCCTGAGTAATATGTTGAATCTGTCCCCTTGTTATATGTTGAATATGTCCCCGAGTAATATATTGAATATGTCCCTGAGTAATATGTTTAATCTGTCCCCTTGTTATATGTTGAATCTGTCCCCTTTTTATATGTTGAATATGTCCCCGAGTAATATATTGAATATGTCCCTGAGTAATATGTTTAATCTGTCCCCTTGTTATATGTTGAATCTGTCCCCTTGTTATATGTTGAATATGTCCTCGAGTAATATGTTGAATCTGTCCCCTTGTTATATGTTGAATATGTCCCCGAGTAATATATTGAATATGTCCCTGAGTAATATGTTTAATCTGTCCCCTTGTTATATGTTGAATATGTCCCCGAGTAATATATTGAATATGTCCCTGAGTAATATGTTTAATCTGTCCCCTTGTTATATGTTGAATCTGTCCCCTTGTTATATGTTGAATATGTCCCCGAGTAATATATTGAATATGTCCCTGAGTAATATGTTTAATCTGTCCCCTTGTTATATGTTGAATCTGTCCCCTTGTTATATGTTGAATATGTCCCCGAGTAATATATTGAATATGTCCCTGAGTAATATGTTTAATCTGTCCCCTTGTTATATGTTGAATCTGTCCCCTTGTTATATGTTGAATATGTCCCTTAGTAATATGTTGAATCTGTCCCCTTGTTATATGTTGAATATGTCCCCGAGTAATATATTGAATATGTCCCTGAGTAATATGTTTAATCTGTCCCCTTGTTATATGTTGAATCTGTCCCCTTGTTATATGTTGAATATGTCCCTTAGTAATATGTTGAATCTGTCCCCTTGTTATATGTTGAATATGTCCCCTTGTTATATGTTGAATATGTCCCCTTGTTATATGTTGAATCTGTCCCCTTGTTATATGTTGAATATGTCCCTTAGTAATATGTTGAATCTGTCCCCTTGTTATATGTTGAATCTGTCCCCTTGTTATATGTTGAATATGTCCCCTTGTTATATGTTGAATCTGTCCCCTTGTTATATGTTGAATATGTCCCTTAGTAATATGTTGATTCTGTCCCCTTGTTATATGTTGAATATGTCCCTTAGTAATATGTTGAATCTGTCTCTTTGTTATATGTTGAATATGTCCCTTAGTAATATGTTGAATCTGTCCCCTTGTTATATGTTGAATATGTCCCCTTGTTATATGTTGAATCTGTCCCCTTGTTATATGTTGAATATGTCCCTTAGTAATATGTTGAATCTGTCCCCTTGTTATATGTTGAATATGTCCCTTAGTAATATGTTGAATCTGTCCCCTTGTTATATGTTGAATATGTCCCTTAGTAATATGTTGAATTTGTCCCCTTGTTATATGTTAAATATTTCCCCTAATAATATGTTGAATTTGTCCCCTTGTTATATGGTAATTATGTCCCTTGGTAATATGTTGAATATGTCCCCTTATGTGTTGAATTTGTAGCCTATAATACGTTGAATCTGTCCCTGAGTTATATGTTTAATATGTTCCCTTGTTATATGTTGAACCCCTCCCCGGTAATATGTCGGACGCTGGACGTGTCACGTGTGATGTTCCGTGGTTTTTTTTTCCATTGTCCTTAGCAACCGCAGTGTTTACCTTCGCAGCCATGACGGAGAGCAGCGAACAAGTGGAGTTAAGGTAAGACATTTATCAAGAAGTAAACAACAACAATTTATACACCCCTAAATAATCCTAAAAGTTCTTATTAGGGTTTATATATATATATTAAGTGTATTTCCTTACGTTACGGATTTCTTGAATCTGATTAATCAAAACACGTTCATTACATTTCTCTAACAGAGATTTCCGGTTTATATGGTCGCCCTTGTTTATACTGCATCATCTTATCATTCACTTACAGCAACCTGTATCTCCTTATCATTTAATACTATAGCGCTGCTGAAAACACATCATCAGCAAGATTCACAGCTATTCTAATGGTTTCCACTACAAACAGCAATACAAGCCATCAGCTGTTACACATAAAACCATTACAGGATGGATGGATGGATGGATGGATAGAGAGTGAGTGAGTGAGTGAGTGAGTGAGTGTCCACTAATGGTTTCTAATGGTGTCCAGGAGATATGAGTTGCCAAAGGTTCTTAGTCATATCCACTAGCTGTAACATACCTCCAACAGAAGGTATCTAATTACCAGTAGAGACCCAAAGGGACCATAACAGTTTCCTTCTCTCCTTCTCTCTCTCTCTCTCTCTCTCTCTCTCTCTCTCTCTCTCTCTCTCTCTCTCTCTCTCTCTCTCTCTCTCTCTCTCTCTCTCTATATATATATATATATATATATATATATATATATATATATACATATACAATGGTTAAAATGAAATTCTGTATGTCTGCATATATATATATATATATATATATATATAATTTGACTGTAACCATTAAAACCATTACAAATCCTATGACCCTTTTTGTCAGCAGCTAATAAACAGCAATAACACAAAATGTGTTAAAGAAAAATCATATCATCTTTGATATTATTCTGTAAGAAGACTTTTACATTTTGAAAATAAGTTTTAGGTGTTAAGAGTCAAAAAAAAAAAAAAAGGCTGTCATGCTGTTAAAAAAAACAACCCAAATTCTTCTTGGAAAAAGTTCTTGGAAAAAGTATGACAAAGGACAGAAGCTGCAGAGCAAACCGAGTCCTCCTGCGTCTTACCGCAAACTCCATACTTCCTGCCATTTCTGTGTCTAAATGTCTCAAAATATCTGCTGTTTTGTTTCACCACTAGACACTCAAACTCACTTCTTGAGCTGGAGAACGAGATGTTTGAGAGCTTCCTGAGTCGGCTGGATTCTCTCAAACTGGACTCACAGCTTGCGTCCCAGATGGAGACAGGAGCGGTGAATGCGCTATTATGGCTCATGATGTAAAGGTTAAGAATAATAATGTCATTTCTTCCGAGATACAAAAGCTGATGCACATTCGTTTTGCAGATAAATCATGAAACGAAACCCGAAAGCAGCGGAACATCTCAGGAGCCACCAAACGTCCTGAAGGTGGAACTGAAGTATTACATTGCAGTGTGCGAGCTGGAGAAGATGAGGAAAGCGCAGCACAGCACACGTTCAGCACCAGTATATAACGCCAAGTATTATAAGGTCAGTGTTTAACCAGTAAATCGTTTTTGCTTGACTTGGTAAAAAATTCATGAAACCAAACCAAATGAAACCAATTCATGAAACCAAAAAGCTTTTATTGTCATTCCAATCATATAAAGCTGACTCAGTACACAGTGAATTGAGAAATGTTTCTCCAGAACCCCAGTGCTATATAACCAACATAGAGCCACATCACACAACATAGAGCTCCATAACAGAACACAGAGCTAAGGACTGGAGTAAGGGGTCCTCGCCACATAAAAGTGCATCATCTGCAACCTAGTGCAGACAGTGCAAGACGAAAAACAGTGCAAACAAACAATACAAACAGTGCGGGACAGATACACAAAATACCACCGACCAGTAAACCTACTGTATAATATGTTATGCAGCACAATGTGCAAAAAAGGGAACTGTAAAGAAAACGTGCACTTTTATTTGTGCTTGTACTGTTGTACTGTAACCCTGTATTAAGCATGTATTACATGAATCCTCAGGTTTATAGCTTTAAATCATTACGACTGTTGGGAGATTTTAAGGGATATACAGACAAAATTCAAACATTAATATGATACAGTGTAGTCAGATTTGGGATTTCTGAACATAATTGAAGCATCTCTGGATATATGACAATATGTGAAAGATACAGATTGCAATTGAATACAGTACAGTTAAGAGGAGAATTTCGGCATTATGCTACACTGGGAATATTACTGAAGATGTTCTATTGGATTTATCAGGAATGTGGAATTAAAAGGCAAAATAAATTCAAATGTGAATATTGAAGACCACTCTGTGCAGCTGAGGATGGTTCAGCATGAACAGTTTGAGGATCCATGAAGTTACTGAGCAACTCAAGAACTATGAGAATTGTTTTTTATTGTATTTATTATATGGGTGGATATTATATGGATGGGCACCCCCCTAACTGAGGCCAATGATATGATACACTAAAGATACAAAGAGCACTATATTTTTTTACATATATGTATCTATATATAGCTATATATATATATATATATATATATATATATATATATATATATATATATATACAGTGAGGAAAATAAGTATTTGAACACCCTGTTATTTTGCAAGTTCTCCCACTTAGAAATCATGGAGGGGTCTGAAATTGTCATCGTAGGTGCATGTCCACTGTGAGAGACATAATCTAAAAAAAAAAATCCAGAAATCACAATATATGATTTTTAAACTATTTATTTGTATGATACAGCTGCAAATAAGTATTTGAACACCTGTCTATCAGCTAGAATTCTGACCCTCAAAGACCTGTTAGTCTGCCTTTAAAATGTCCACCTCCACTACATTTATTATCCTAAATTAGATGCACCCGTTTGAGGTCGTTAGCTGCATAAAGACACCTGTCCACCCCATACAATCAGTAAGAATCCAACTACTAACATGGCCAAGACCAAAGAGCTGTCCAAAGACACTAGAGACAAAATTGTACACCTCCAAGGCTGGAAAGGGCTACGGGGAAATTGCCAAGCAGCTTGGTGAAAAAAGGTCCACTGTTGGAGCAATCATTAGAAAATGGAAGAAGCTAAACATGACTGTCAATCTCCCTTAGACTGGGGCTCCATGCAAGATCTCACCTCGTGGGGTCTCAATGATCCTAAGGAAGGTGAGAAATCAGCCCAGAACTACACGGAAGGAGCTGGTCAATGACCTGAAAAGAGCTGGGACCACCGTTTCCAAGGTTACTGTTGGTAATACATTAAGACGTCATGGTTTGAAATCATGCATGGCACGGAAGGTTCCCCTGCTTAAACCAGCACATGTCCAGGCACGTCTTAAGTTTGCCAATGACCATTTGGATGATCCAGAGGAGTCATTGGAGAAAGTCCTGTGGTCAGATGAGACCAAAATAGAACTTTTGGGTCATAATTCCACTAAACGTGTTTGGAGGAAGAAGAATGATGAGTACCATCCCAAGAACACCATCCCTACTGTGAAGCATGGGGGTGGTAGCATCATGCTTTGGGGGTGTGTTTCTGCACATGGGACAGGGCGACTGCACTGTATTAAGGAGAGGATGACCGGGGCCATGTATTGCGAGATTTTGGGGAACAACCTCCTTCCCTCAGTTAGAGCATTGAAGATGGGTCGAGGCTGGGTCTTCCAACATGACAATGACCTGAAGCACACAGCCAGGATAACCAAGGAGTGGCTCTGTAAGAAGCATATCAAGGTTCTGGCGTGGCCTAGCCAGTCTCCAGACCTAAACCCAATAGAGAATCTCTGGAGGAAGCTCAAACTCCGTGTTTCTCAGTGACAGGCCAGAAACCTGACTGATCTAGAGAAGATCTGTGTGGAGGAGTGGGCCAAAATCCCTCCTGCAGTGTGTGCAAACCTGGTGAAAAACTACAGGAAACATTTGACCTCTGTAATTGCAAACAAAGGCTCCTGTACCAAATATTAACATTGACTTTCTCAGGTGTTCAAATACTTATTTGCAGCTGTATCATACAAATAAATAGTTAAAAAATCATACATTGTTATTGCTGGATTTTTTTTTTTAGATTATGTCTCTCACAGTGGACATGCACCTACGATGACAATTTCAGACCCCTCCATGATTTCTAAGTGAGAGAACTTGCAAAATAGCAGGGTGTTCAAATACTTATTTTCCTCACTGTATATATATATATATATATATATATATATATATATATATATATATATATATATATAGATACATATATGTAAAAAAATATAGTGCTCTTCAATTCAATATGTAATTGAATAATTGAATATAATTCAAAATAAAATAAAAAGAAAAATATATGAAATAAAACCAGAAGTTCTTTTCTTGTTCTGACTCCAGGAAAATGCAGCTCTACCTCTGCCATGTTAATCTTTATTGACTCTCAGGTCACGCCTCCGTCCCCGTAGTGTTGTGATACGTCATATTCATGTAGCAGCAGTGGCGATGAGAGAACGTGATCGAGAAATGGTTTAGCGAGGAGAAATCAATCAACATATCGAATATTGGTCACAAATTACAGGTCACTTTCTAAATAGGAAAAATTTTGCGCATCTACTAATAATATAAATCGAATTTTTCTGTGGGAATATGTTAAAAATTATGCATGACTTTATCCAATGCACACTTTTAAAATTAATGCATGCAAAACATTTCTTTATTTACCGATGCAGAACGGTGAATCTTACCATCCTTACAATAATTCATATCAACAGTCTGCTAAAATGGTATAGGACTGCAGTTTGCATGAACAGTTCTACATTTGATAAAAAATGGACATTTAGTGCCAGTTGCATGAAATTTTCTCTTCATTTAAACTAGGAGACCTAAACCTGTTCCAGCATGACAATACCACACTGCTGTGCACAAAGCAAACTCCATGAAGACATAGTTTACATGGGTCCAAGTGGAAGATCTCCTGCTATAAAGCTCTAGCATCAACCCTATTAAACACCCTTGTGGCTGAATGAGCACAAATCTCCACAATCACACTCCAAAAATGTAGTAGAACATTTTTCCAGAAGAGTGGAGGGAATTGTAAGAGCCAATTGGGACTAAATGTGGAATGCAATGCTCGAAAAGCGCATACTATACGTATGTCCTGGTGTACGCAAACTTTTGGCAATATAGTGTATGTTTGGATTTGATCAAATCTCGGATTCTGCGTTGGGCTTAATTTTGTTTATTAAGTTAATTAATAAACAAAAGAAGTTTATTAAATTGTTAATTTTGTGGATGTTAGTTTCAAAGTGAATATGCCAAATGGGAGAGTCCAAAGGCCTTTGTAGAAATGTAATTCATCCCAAAGTTCGTGTTTCAACGAAAAAAAATTATGCAAAAATAAAAAATTACATTCCTGTGAGAAAAAACAGGCACAATTCTTGTGTCTTGGCACAACAGAAGTAGTAATCGCTTCTCTTCCTGTCAGTCTTCTATAGAGGACTCTGAAAGGCGGCTGGCAGAGATCAAGAGAGAAAGACATGACTTTGAAGAGTTTGTTGCTAAAACACAACAGACAATACTGGGCCAGTCGCAGAGGGCACAGAAGGTAATCCAGTACATCGAGCGTGACATAAAAACGAAGGTAAGCTGAAAGAGGCCTGTGCAGGCATGAGCTAATAATGAGTCGTACTTATCGGGTATGAAAGAAATAATCCGTCTGTGCTTGGAACCACATTAAGATGTTTAGGACACACTTAGATTTACTGTATTATGTAAAAGTGGACAAAAGAATCAGGATGTAGCTGAATGCTGTAAAATGATGAGGCAGCCATATTGAATATTAGAGCAGGGGGTCAGTTACTGCATTTCATTGGCCCTGTATTTGTACTCTGTATATGTCAATATGAGGTGGTATCAAAACGTTTCGAGACTAATGGTGCTAACTGGCACTATTCTGACCACGTGTGTTACCACGTCTGCGATTTCATCACGGACAGCAAGTTAAAACAAAGAGCAAATGTGAAATTCTGCGTGAAATTGGCGAATCTGCTATGAAAACGTTTGACATGATACACGTTTGACATACGGCGATGCTGCGACGAGTCGTTCAGGGTGTTTTGAGTGACCTGCGCGCTTCAAGAGCAGAAGAACATCACTGGAAGATCAGGAAAACCTCCAAAAAAGCTCAACCACCGAAAATGTCGAAACCATTCGGCTACTTGCGCATGCTGATCGTCGGAGAACAATCCACACGATCTCACTTCCGCACCCACCCTACTCACCTGATTTGGCTCTTGTGGACTTTGTCCTCTTTCCAAAGATCCAGCTTAAAGGCAGCAGTTTTTACACCATTATGGAGATCCAGCTCGAATCGCAGAAAGGCTCTTGGCACACTTTGAAAAGAAGCTTTCCAGGATATATTCCAGAAATGACAGGAACGCTGTGGAAGGGGACTATTTTGAAGGTGATTGTGTGTAAATGTAGATAAATAAAGTACTTTCTTGTATACAGAGCTAGCCTCGAAACTTTTTGACACCAACTCATAAAATCTAATCTACACAAATTTTCAACAACGTGGCAGAACTTAAGCATAAATTATATAACACAAAAATTTTGCGTTTTTTTTAAATGATCACAACTCGGATTCAGGTTTGACTGGCACTAAATTCCTTGCTGTTTGCTCGCACAGAAAGCTCTGACAGAGAGGATGCGTAGAAGAAACAGATTTTTGCAGATGCAAACCATGAAGCAGCAGCAGCACTCTGTGAATCAGAAGGAACAGATGCAAGAGACGGTATGCCCGATCAACTTGGAACACCTGAAGCAAAAAAACACACAGTCTGAGGAGCTTCTGCAAAAATCCCAAGAGCAAGTGCAATGTCAAAGAGCGCTGCTTCGAAAGAATCAGCAAGGCCTAAACGCTTACAAGGTACAGATCCAGAACACATGCTCCAAGCTTTTATATTATTCAGTCATTTTCCTTAAAAAAAAATACATTCTCTGTCGTTTGGTTCATCAGATTTTGCTACACCAACTGTTGTCTTGTAGAACCCTGTGGCCTGCAAGTTTTCTTCGTTTCTTGCACACTTGATTCGGCTAATCAGCTCTGAGATGAAGAATCGTAGACAATAATATGTGCAGTGCAGCACACACAGAAAAATCAAGGTACAGGAATGTGCCATTTTTTTTTTCACACTCCAGCTGTACCTCTGAACATTGGCACATTTTTGTACCTTCTCGTTCTACTTCTAAGAGAACATTTATGCACCTCTTGTAATAGAAATGCACGTTTGTACGGTTAAAATTTTTTTTTTTTTGACAAATCCGTTCAGCAGAACATTAATTTAATGGATAATCATCAGGATGTAATTGAAACCATACCAGGACACAAAGGTAAATTTCTATCACTAGGGGTGGAAAAATGTTCTTTTAGGGATACAAACAAGAAGTACCAATATTCAGAGGTACATTATTGTTACATTGCAGCTGGTGCGACAAAGCATTTGTCCTCTATTAGGTACATGCCTTTACCTAGATTTTTCTGAGTGCAGGATCTCCAGGTCCAGAGTTGGATATTAGAGCAGTGCAAAAAAAATAATAATTGGCATAGGATCAGAAGGGGTTTCATTTATTGCTTTCTATCCATGCAGTTTCTTTTTATGTTGCAGAACATCCATGAATGAAGGAAGGAAATTATTTTCTGTTTTCACATACAATATAGCATCCATAGGCAACCTCACCACCTTCTTCCATTTTGATGTAAAGTAGGCAAAATAACCCCTAACAGTTAAGCACAAAGTTCTTCGTCCTAAAGACTTACTCGCTGTTACAAAGGCGCTGCTACTGGAGACTCATTCTATATATGTTAAACAAACTTCTCTTCTGGTGTCACTGTGAATGTTGCTATGTTACTATAGAAACAAGAACGTATTAGAACAAGAAATGCATTGACACTTGCGTAACATTTGTTGCAGCAGCACTCTGTATGAACGAGTAAGTCTTCAGGATTGGGAACTTTGTGCTTAACCAGTAAATTTCTCAAACCGTGAACTACTAAACCCTTTAATGGTCACAATTACACGTGACCACACGTTTCTCGGTTGCAGGAACGGCTCAAGAAGGAAATGCAGAAGTCGGAATTACTAAGCAAAAAAATCACTTCACACGAGGAAAAACTGTCGAAGATCAGAGAGCAACAGCAGAAGGCAGAGAAGGTCAGGATGCACTCATATACTATTAAATCTCAAACCTAAGTACAGCCCTTGATCAGCTGTCTATGTGCGTGCATCACTGTCATGTTTTTTCCTTTTTTTTTTTTTTTACTTGCTTTTACAAAAGCTTCATATTAATCTTTTTTTTATTAAATTTTTTTATATATAATTTCAAAATCAAAAAGACTACACTATATAACTAAAAAATATGTAGACACATGACCATCACAGTTATATAAATGCAAAAGGTTGTCTCTGATGCTCTATAAGTGCTCGACTGGTCCCATACACTCCAGGGAACAATGAAGGCATGTTTCTAGACTTATCTCTGTTCAGGTTCCAAATGATGGATATTCCACTTAATATACATCCAATTGAATCACTAGTGGTATTTAAACAACTTTTCTAAATAAATTCCTTCTGAGATTCAGTCACTCTAAATGACAGTGTCTGCCAAAAGGCATAAATAAATTGGGGAGGTGGAAGCTCAGTGGTTAAGGCTCTGCGTTACTGATCAGAAGGTTGGGGTTTAAGCCCTGGTATTGCCAGGCTGACACTCTTGGACCCTTGAGCAAGGCCTGTAATCCTCTTATATCCAGAGACCTGTATAATAGCTGACCCTGGGTTATAACCCCAGCGTCCTAGCATCACTAGGATATCCAAAGAAAATAATTTCACCGTGCTGTAAAGCACATGCGACAAATAAATGCACTTCTGCTGTTCTTCTTAACTATAAAAGTAATCATAACCTGGAGTTGGTCCTCACCTCCTATATTCTGTGAAAAGCTTTCCATTTCTATTCTGTGGGAATTGGTGTCCATCCAGTCAAAAGAGCACGTGTGAGTGCTTTTGGAATGTGATTCATCACTCCAAAGAAGATTCTTTGACTGCTTCAGAGTTCATGGGCAATGTGTTTTACAGCGTCCAGTCAAAGCTTGCCATGTTGATGTTCTGTCCAGAGGCATTTGAGAACTTTGGGAAATCATTCATATGGAGGGTTGTTAACATATGTTTTAGCATACCCAGATTAGGTTTAACATTATGACCACCTGCCTAATATTGTGTTGGTCCCAGTTTCTCTGCCAAAACAGTGCTGCCCCATCAAGTGTCACAGCATTAACTTCAGCAATTTGAGCTATAGAAGCTCGTCTGTTGGATCGGACCACACGGATCAGACTTCGCTCCCCACGTGCATCAATGATCCTCGGCCACCCATGAACCTGTCACCGGTTTACCACTATTCCTTCCTTGGAGCACTTTTGATAGATACTGAGCACTGCAGACCAGGAACATCCCACAAGAGCTGCAGTTTTGGAGACGCTTCGACCCAGTCGTCTAGAAATCACAATGTGGTTGTCAAACTCATTTAAATGATTATGCTCGCCCATTTTTCCTGCTTCTAACACGCCAACTTTGAGGACAAAATGTTCACTTGCTGCCTAATAAATCCTACATTTAGTGTTATTCACTTCACTGCTAATAATGTTATGCCTGATCAATGTATATTTGGATTAATGATACATTTTATTTAAAAAAATTTTGGAGACTGTAAACTTTCAACCAATATAAAAAAAAAAAAAACCTTAATCCGACCAAACACTGCTGTCAGCTTGAGATGCTGTCAAGACTCATGTGCCACAGTTGAATATTTAAAAATGTTTTATATGATTTAAATGTATGTTATTGACTGGTACATGATTTAAAGGCTAAAATCCAAGCAATACTCACTGATTTAAATCAATGTCAGACTTCATCTATCTTTCAGTAAGCACTTTATCCTGGTCAGTGTCACAGGGATTAACTGGGGTTTGTTGCAGGACATTATGCACACAATCACTTCATTACGTACACATGATATCACCGCCAGGCAAATCAATGCAGCAGATCTTCATGTTTTTGGAAGGAAACTGGAGAACCTATTAAGATTTTTTTTTGAGAAATAAAAACTGAACGCTTTACCTTGACATTTATATATTTATGGATAAATAATTTCTTTCCACAGTAAATATGTTCTTAGATAAACATCTCTTTGTGTGTCCCGTATGTAGGAGCGAGCTCAAGCTAAGGCGCTGAACAAGAAGCTGAAAACCCGGTTGGCCAATTTCCGTGTCCCTGATGTCATGAAATACATTGAGGCCAAGACCACAAATGATCGGCTCAGGCAGACTGTCAAGACCTTGGAGCGCAAGGAGGGGATTGCTCAAGTGAGCCTAAAAAAACGCATACATCGTCCATAATGAAATTCTGAGCTGTGAAGATTTAAGCCTGATGGACCTGTAAAGCATATTTTTTACCATCTAACAATCAATTGCCCAGACTTTAAATTCACGAAGTATAATGAATTTTTTATATAATATAATTAATTGTGGTAAGTTTGGGAACAAAGCACATATGGCTGAAAATGCCATGTTCGCCAATATATTTGTCCATATAGTGAAGGTAAGGAGTCTCGTGTCAGAGCTTTTTTTTACAGAGGTAAAGCTGTAGTTTTCTTATACTGTTTGTCTTCAGGATGGAATCCTATGTTCCAGTGACATAAAAAAGATGTTGCATAACTTCATGACAGAGAATAATATAGTTATTGTTTGTGTACAATATGCAGATGGCATCAAAGACCAAGAAAACCAGCACAGAGGATCATCAGGCTTCCGCAAGCGCGATGACCACCGATCAACCGAAATGGACTTGTACACCATCCTGCAGGGGTGCGAGCTACTTTTAAAATGCCCAAATTAAAATGATCTTCCTACGAGATGCTAAGTAATTATATATATATTTATACACACACAAACACTGAGTAAACTTTATATATACACTGATCAACATGACGTGACATTATGTGTCAGAACACCTGTTAGTGTTTAGCAAATTAACATTTTATCCTCAAAGTTGGCGTGTTTCGAAGCAGGAAAAATGGGGGAGCGTAATAATTTGAGTGAGTTTGACAAGGGCCGAATTGTGACGTCTAGACAACTGGGTCAGAGCATCTCCAAAACTGCAGCTCTTGTGAGATTTTCCTGGTCTGAAGTGCTCAGTCTCTATCAAAAGTGCTTTAAGGAAGGAATAGTGGTGAACCAGTGACAGGGTCATGGGCAGCCGAGGATCATTGATGAACGTGGGGAGCGAAGTCTGATCTGTGTGGTCCGATCCAACAGATGAGCTCCTGTAGCTGAAACTGCTGAAGAAGTTAATAGTGTTAATGCTCAATGGATAAGGACTGTTTTGTCAGCAAAAGGGGGACGAACACAATATTAGGCAGGAGGTCAGAGTTATATCTGATCAGTGTATGTTGGCGTACTTTGCAGAACTGCACGAACCTTTATGGCACAATACAACTCAATAAATTTATGGTCACTACCTTACTCTGATGACTTGCATTAAATGGTACAGTACAGGACAGGAGCCTCAAGCAGACTTTCAAATGATCATCAGTCATGGTGAAAACGTATTTGGGCTTAATAATCTTCATTTGGGAAAAGGCTGACTCACATCATGCGTGGTGACCCGTGTGCTAGAAAATAGACTTTTTTTCCCCCCAGTTAAACGCGATGGCTGTATTGGGCACCCTTGCCATAGCACGATCAAACAAGGATCGACTGAAGCGTCTATAAAATCCAAAGCACCCACTTTATTAATGAGAAAGTTTATTAGTTAGTGCTGTGTATATTAAATGCTACATACAGATATTTAGCATGAATGTCACATCCATCTCCACATGAAGTTTTCTTACTAACTTATCCACAATCTATAAATTGAAAAAAGCTAAAGGAGTTAAAGTGTGCCATGGAGCACAAACGTGTTTTTTTTTTTTTTTTTTAAACAGAGTACAGGAACTAACACAGCAGGCATGCACGAGGCAGAGTGCAGGACCGCAGAGGAAGGTGGGCGTGCTCAAAAACCCCTCACCATAACCTCAATCCACCTCATTAGCCAGCACTCCTTCCTCTCTGGCCCTGACCCTCCTACCAAGTATATATATTCATATAGAAATTATAAACAACATTAATTAAAAAATGAATATACAATGCAAATGTGGAAGAAAAAAAAAAAAAAAGGCATACATTTTTTTTATTTTTTTTTATCTCAAACCCCGACTGCCCTTCCGAGTCACTTTTAATGCCTGTGTGTGTGTGTGTGTGTGTGTGTGTGTGTGTGTGTTTGGGGGGGGGGGGGGGTGTTCAATAACACACATATGTGTGTGTGTGTGTGTATTTAAAAAAACCTCAATGACCACGATATAAAACATGGAGGCTATGGAGTCGCCCTGAAATCGCTCCTGCTTTTAAGGCCAAATGTAGCGAGAGCTCCGACCTCCACACGACACACGTTAATTATAATACTGCTGCACGACCCCCTGGAGTCATCAATCACAGCCACATGTAAATGGGGGGTGGGGGTAAGAGCCTCGCACGACCTCGGTTGTGCAAAAACGACCAGAGATTGGCGTACGTTTATCCTGCACTCGCTCAGGGCATAGGGTGCCAAAGAACATGACAGTCATACTATGAGTCACAGTAAACAACATGTATGGGGGGGGGGGAATAAAAATAATATACAGAGCAATCGCGTTAACCTACACAGGAAATATGCATATTCTCCCTTCTTAAGTCATGGCCTGAAATAGGTTTCGCTCTCATTCCAAAGCAAAAAGGTGACATTAGGGGTTGGGGGCGGCATTTTACAGTATAAATGCAGGCAAGTAAACAGGAAATATAATAAATCTATACAGGCTGTAGAAATCTCACACATGCTACTGTACAGGGGGGAAAAAAAACAAACCAGGAATCATATTCAACACTTGCTGACTTCTCATCCACATGAGGAAGCAGACCCAAATCGACTAGGTGCACAAAACTACGCTTGTATAAAACATCACCACCACCATAGTCTTCATCATCATGGTACGCATAGGAATCTACAAATCATAATGAATGAATGACAAATAAAAATGGACAATCGGAGAAAGAAAAAAATATTGAATAATAAAAAAATACAAAATTCTATAAAAGTTTTTTTTAAAGTAAAGACTAAAAGACATGACGCATACATACTAAAACTATGTACTTACAGTAACACAGCTGCTTCAGGACAGTCACACTTGTGGGAATATGAGCTGTATAAATGAGTGACGTATATATTTCTATATAGTATATATATTTTTCTTACGTATATTGCAGTAAAATGTAGAGACGGTGATGGACTACCTGGTTAACAACATGCCCTTCTGGGGTGTCATACAGTACTTACTTTTTTTTTTTTTTTTTGGTACATCCGAGGGCACACACGCGCAGACATGTATACAACACACTTACAGACAGCATGAATTGTTCATAATATCGTAATAGCACAATGCAGTCCACACCCCCCCTCTTTTTCTTAACATTTGGCCAGATAGGTCTTAGCTGAGGTGTCTAAAAAGCAGGCAGTACAGTTAGAAACAGTGATCAGAGTAGATATATACAGTATTCTTCATTTTAGAGGATGACTAGGGACTGACCCATGTCCTCTCATATCGTCCTTGATTTGGAGAATTTGGGATTTGCAAAAGAAACTCAAAGGAAGCACAAAAACTAGATCTAAAACCTACCTACTGACTATATCTTTTTTTTTTTTTACTTTTTCTTTCTTTTTATATATATTATAACCAATATAAGTCCAACGCTCGGATGGATAGATTAATCGAACTGAAAGCGGAAAGACTGGCATAAAGACTCCAGAGCTATTTCTTCATCTCGGACAGCTACGAAACTCTTCTCTCCCTGTTTGGAAACTTGTCCTTCATTATTTTTCCTTTCAAACTGTAACAAAAAAACAAAAATGAGTCAGGAATCAAGGCAGAAGAAAGGAAGGAAGGAAGGAAGGAAGGAAGGAAGGAAACAATGCTTCTAATTTCTCAGCACCTATTGCTTTGTCCAAGATAAAATGGTACACAACAGAATAATGAAGTCATCCACTGTATGTATATGCAAGTAACAAAGTGATTATTCCACTTGCTTAGTATTTGAAGCGATCTAAAAACAGGGGAAAAAAAGAAAAGCAAAAAACAAACAAGGGTTACTGAATAAGAGAAGAAACTGGGTATCCGCCTCCTTCGGCGGTGTGTTGGACCGTGTGCTCCTGGAGCAAGCTGAGATCGGCGAAGCGTTCTCCGCACCACACGCACTTGAACTGCGCATCCCTGGAGTGTACGCTTTGGTGCTTGGCGAGGTGCTCGCGCTGCTTAAAGCCCTTGTCGCAGCTGGCGCATTTGTACGGCTTCTCGCCGGTGTGGACGCGCCGGTGGCGGTTCATTTCCGAGGAGTACTTAAAGCGTTTTTCGCAGTCTGGGCACTTGAGAGGCTTCTCTCGCGAGGGGTCACAGCGGTGCTGCACGAACTCAGACGATGAGAGAAAGCGGCGGTCGCACAGCGAGCACTTCAGGGGCTTCTCGTTGCAATGGGTGGTTTGGTGGCGCTGCAGCGTCGCCGCTTTCTTGTAGGCCTTGCCGCAGACGTCGCACTTATACGGCTTGTCCGGGTTGGTGGGCGTGTTCGAGCTCTCGCCGCACTTGTGCCGCAGCAGCTCGCCCGACTGGCTGAAGCCCTTGCCGCACGAGGCGCATTTGAACAGGTTGTCCATGCCGTGCACGTGCTGGTGGTAAAGCAGGTGTGACGGCTGCAGGAAGCCCTTGTCACACAGGTTGCATTTGAACGGCCGGTCTCCGGAGGCCGTGTGCGTGCGGCGGTGGCGCACAAGCGCGTACTGCTGCTTGAAGCTCATCTGACAGTCGTCGCAGTGATACGGCCGTTCCTCGGAGTGCGTGCGCTCGTGCTGCCGCAGGTCCGATGGACGCTTGAAGCCCTTGCCGCACGTGGCACAGCGGAACGGCCGGGCGCCCTGCGGCTGGCACTGGTGGTGCAGCAGCTCAGACGATTCCTTGAAGTGAAGCTCGCACACGTTACACTTGAACAGGTGCTCCCCCGAGTGTGCGTACATGTGCCGCACCAGGTGCGAGCGATGCTTGAAGCTCTTTTCGCACACTGCGCACTTGAACGGTCGCTCTGAACTGTGGGTGCGTTGGTGGTGCTGCAGGTGGGACTGCTGGCTGAAGCTCTTGTCGCATGTCTCGCACTTGAAAGGCTTCTCGCCCGTGTGCACGCGCTCGTGCCGTGTCAGTTCCGACAGGTGCCGGAAACCCTTCGAGCACACAGAACACTTGTAGGGCCTGTAAGGAGCTGATGACTCGAAAAGGGGCTGCCCAGACGCGCCGACCGCCGCGCTGCTGCTCGCCGACGCGCCATCGCTGGAAGGTTGCGCTGGATTGTTGCTGCCCGACGACGTCGGTGTGGCATTTCCAGAAGATCCGGGCCGGTAGGTTTTCTCGCAGATGGAGCATTTCATTGGGTTTCCGCTGTTGTGCGCGTTGTGATGCTGTGCCAGTGACGTGAGCAGCGAGAAGCCCATTTTGCACACGCCGCACACAAACGGCTTCTGCTCGACCTGCACACACTGGTGCTCCAAGAGGTCTGTGGCTTGGTGAAAGATCTTCAAGCACTGCGTGCACTGGAACGAGCGGTCCTGGCTCACCATGCACTGGTGCTCGTGTGGATTGGCAAGATGCGAGATGTCGTGGCCGCAAGCGCCGCATTTGTGGCCTCCTTCGCTCCCCACCTGTAGTGAAGGCTGCTGTGCCTGAGCCGGGTGCTGCTGCTGCTGACTGTGCTGCTGGCTGTGATGTTGCTGCTGCTGTTGCTGCTGTTGCGTCTGCAAAGCGTCCGGCTGCAGCACGATGCCGTACACGGCGCATCCGAGCGCATTCTCCGCCCCCGGCGGGATAGTGTGGACGACGGGAGGCGGCGCGACGGCATGCTGCTGCCACGCCTCAGTCATCCGCGCCCGTGTGTATGGATTCAGCTTGGTGCCGTAGTGTGACCGCTTGGTGTGGGAATCCAGGGGGAAGGGGTTGCTGGACTGGCCGCGATGCGACAAGTGGGGGGGCAACGAGGAACTTATTTTGACGGTTTAGTTGGACCAACACAGGTGAGAAATGGGAAATATATTGCACCTCAATCCTCCAGGAGTGTTCGCTGGCTCCGAAAAGTGCTCAGAACACCGCGTGTGAGGGCATCCTCCAAACAGTAAAATAACAGTACAGACGATGTAAAGACGGAGGTGCACCAGTTCTGGATTCCTTCCAATTTTTTCACTCCTGAAAAAGAAAGTTTGTTAATGAATCAGTTGTGGTAGACAAAAACACATTTTGTGCATCACCTTTTATCAATCTTGAACTACCAAGTTGTAAGGTCTAATAAAGTGTTTAATTATCTTGTTCCTGACATCCTTTGGTCTTGCCCATGGAGGTGGAGGGGTTTGAATAAAAGACGTTGATTCTGTGACTGGTGTCTTTTATACATATAATGAATTGGAATTGGGAATTCTTTTTTAAATGTACAGGAATAATTTGGGTGTGTGGTGGTCAGGATTCTTGCTGGTTGGTAGGGGATCAAATAGTTATTTCACTTGTTTAAATACAAACACATACATGTGTATTTATATATATATGTGTGTGTGTGTGTGTGTGTGTGTGTGTGTGTATATAATATTAATGTATTATATGTATATGTAATGTTTTTTCTGGATTTTTTTTAATAACCTGTCTATTTGTAAAAAATTCTAGACTACTCATTTCTTTGTTAGGCAGCAAAATCTCAAATAATTATTTCCCCAACTGTATTTCCTAGGACAGTCCTTATTTCAAAAGTTTTCTGATCCACAATTAAAACTACATCTCTCGTTATTTCACATCAATGTAAGTAGCTTATAAGTGGGATTTTTTTTTTGCTCAATTTGTAGCCTGTGTATCCCTCGATGGGATTCTAGTTTTTATAACATTACAATCAACCCCTAATAACTCGCAGCTTGGAAAATTTGCCAAAAGTTCTCATTTAAAATGAACAGCAAATTGTAGATTATCTTACAATTCGCGGGAATGCGCAGTGATACCAAATGTTCAGGAATGTTAGGAATAACATTTTAAACTATGTTTTCACTAAGTGACATGTCTAGAGGAATTCACTAAGGTCCAAAATGCGCGGATTTTCAAAACTCGCGAGGGTTTCAGAATGTAAGACCGCTGTATTTGCTTGCAGATGCTGCATATTGGAAAATTTCCTTTTTTTTTTTATGTAGCTGATTTCTTTTCAGCACATTTCCCCTCTTAGACATAAAAATATTATCTTTAGTTAAATATATGTACAATTTGTACAGTTATTCTGCATAAAGGTTGACCGATTCATCGGTTTTGTTGATTAATCGGCACAGATAGTGCATAAAACCATACTGATAGTTTTTCCGGTATGCGTTGGTTGCTGGAAAGAAGTGATTTAGTTTTTTTTTTTATTCAGTATCCATTTTACAAACTATCTGGAGATTAATCTGTTATAGGCAACTTGAAATCAGGTAGCTCGAGGTGGTAAAGTCGTATAAGATGGACTTCTGATCGGAAAGGTCATGAGCTTCCCAGCATCACCAAGCTGGGCCCTTGAACAAGGCCCTTAACCCTTAAATGTTAAGCTGTATAAATAAGATAACCAAGTTGCTCTGGATAGAAGAATCTGCCAAATGTACACACTGTAAGGTGAATTGCACAAACACACATTTTATAAGCTGTTAACTATTTCAATTTATAAAGATGCCACGCTTATGCGACTTGTATTTTATAGATTTATAGAAAAGTAATTGGTATGATAAGATTATTAAATACAACCGTAAAAAGTCTAAACTTGCCCCATGGTTTTAGTGACACTTGTACATTTGGGTGTTACCAGAGAAACAGTGTTGGGAAGAATCAGCAGGATATTGAACAGTATTTGGTAATAGAGGTGTTACAGTGAGTCACTTTGTATAACTTTTCGAAAACTGAGAATCATCTACTAGCTCGTCATATATTCCTTCCTTCCAAGAGGATAAATGTACCGTTTGTTCTTGCATCAAGAAGAAGAAAAGACAGCAACTGCTACTGTGCAAGTCAATTACATGCAAAATAAACCTTCTTTTCAACACCTAACATTCACACCTGCTGTAAATACATTACACTTTTAACACCTTTCCTTATATTTAGCTTACAACATGATAACATGATGTATACCGACACCAGACCTCATTTATCTCGTTTTCTAAAGATGGATGGGAATGTTTGCACAAAATAAAAGCCAAACTTGGAAAAATTCTGCTGGATTGTGAACATTTTCAGAATTTTTTTTTTTTTAGACTTGCACAAGTGTGTCGAGAAAAGACAATCACCTGTAAGTTACCAGGCATGTTACTGACAAGTTACCAACTCGCTTCTCAGTCAGAAATCCTTCACGTCCCCAACAGTGTCATGTAAAGAAAAGAAAAGGTCAGTGGCTCTAGGAGCGAAGGGTTGCACAGCTTTTAAACAAATTTCACAAATACAAACGACTTTTCACACGTCGTCAGACAGAGATTTTAAACTTGTACGATCACAATGGCCTTGTGATTCTCTCTCACTTGTGGATCCAATGGCCTTGACTGTACGACGATAACAAGTACCAAATCCTAGGCTACAACGCATGTTATGTTTAGGGCTGAAACGATTCTTTGAGTAACTTGAATACAAAAAAAAGGAGCACCGTGTTTCCCCATGGACCATTATTACTGACGCACCACCTGGTAAATTCTGGAGCACTCTGGACACGTGACACTGAAGAGGCTGGGGAATGAAAAAAAATGGAAAAACTGAGAAAAAACAGCGAAGGGGAAGATTCATATGGAAGCCTGTTTCCGCCACAAAGAAAATTTTGCCCAATTCCGACTTTTTTTCTCGGCCAATAGGGCAGCGTCACCCACTCTGCAGTGCCAGAAAGCTTTACACAAAGAAAATGGCCTACAATTAATACAATCGCATGGTATCAAACTAAGCCTCTGATCCCTGGTGAAAACTGTCTAACAATCAGCTCTGGTGAAGACGGAACGCTGCAGATGAAGCAGAGGAGCCTTGTTTCGTTCATGGTTACATGGTGGAAATTTTGGATGTTTACGAGAAATAAAGTCTGAATTGCAAGAAAAAATTGTCGGGATTAGGCAAAATATGTGGTGGAAACGGGCTTCTTTAAGATTCAGGCCAAAGAAAACGTCAGAAACTTCCAAAATTTGGGATCATTTTAAGAGAATTCTGATTTATTTTTACTTATTTTTTTATTTATACATTTGTATTTTGATGTAATATGGCAATTAAATGCACTAAATGGGTTTCGTTCACACAGATGTTCTTGTATTGCAATTTCAGCAATAAACTAATTACCGATTATTTATCCGATTAATCTACGGAATAATCGGTGGGAAACCCGATTACTAAAATAATCGATAGCTACAGCCCAAATAAACATGCATTTGCATAAAGCACCCGGATTTGTCTATGGCCATAATTAACATACAGCCCAATTTTACGTATGTTAGATAATAACTGCATTTTATTGGCTCTTGTAACGTGCACAACGACAAAGTTGAATCTAATCTAAATGTTAAATTTTTGTTGACACTCACGCTATTTAATCTTATTTATAAATAAAATATGCTCACTGCATATAAAATGGTTTAAAATCAGTTGAGGTTTACATAAGCCAGTCTTCTCATGCATCGGTCTACACACACTGGAGTACGAGCAAAACACTCCCGAATTACTTAATTCTCCATCACACCAATTTCTCGTACAAACGCCTTCACCTATAAACGACGCCCGGATAAATACGATTGAACGCGGGTCGAAATGCAAGAGATTCCGTTTAAAAGGGAAAGAACGAGCTCGATCTTTTGGCGTATATTGCATACAAGATCTTGTATTGCATCCGTTTGGCTGGTGTGTACACTAGGCCGTCCTACAGCAAACATTTTGAAGCCGAACGCCTCGAATCGTGTCTGAAAAGCGTAGCTGATGAGTAACTTCACACATCTCTGAACACTTGAGAGACTCGGGTATTCTTGGGATTTTTTTAGGATCAAGTGCTGGCTTGTTGTATGTTCCAGGAATGAGGCTTTTTCTTTTTTTTTTTTTTTTACTCGTCACATTACAGCACAGCAAAATTCTTTCTTCTGATATCTCAGCTGGGGTCAGAGCACAGGGTCAGCCATTATACAGTGTCCCTGGATCACAGAGGGTTAAGGGGCCTTGCTCAAGGGCCCAGGAGATCCTAAAATGACAAAGCTTGGTGATACTGAACCCCTGACCTTCTAATCAGTAACCTAAAGCCTCAAGCACTGAGCTACCACTTTCCTGGGAAAACGAGACGGATTTCAGGAAGGAAATGTGTCCAACCTGCCATTTATTTGTCGATTGTGTATGTTAATATTGAAGATTGATTGCATTCATAATATAACTTCTTGTGCATCATGTAATAAATGTGATAAGTAGGTTTTTAATGAAACCCTGTGATAAAGATGAAGAGTTGAGAAGCTCTGGAGCAGGTCAGGAAGAAGGAGATGATGCTGGTGCTGCTCAGAAACTCCTATTGTTCTGGCTGGAAATGAATCCTCTATGCTTCCCATTCCAGATTTGAAGAAATTAACTACGGGAAGCTGGAATACTGGATAAAAACCTGCACACTTTCAATAAAAAATATAAAAACACCGGCGTTTCTTTTCGCTCCTCATTTAAACCCTAAACATTTTCCCCCCACTTGTTTACCCACATTAGCATTAGCACCTATTTGATTTGGATTTTTTTTCTACACCACGAATATGCAAAAATACATACATTAAAAAGAAAAGTTATATTTAAAAAAAAAACTATTAACGCTGTATGAAGGAAATATAAAAAACATTTGCTTTTTGTGGATTTATTTTTTCTGCATTATATAGTAAAGCTGCTCATTGATACCGGAGTGCAAGCACGCTAAACCCACAGGATACACCATGTTAATTCACGAAATAACACGTTTAAATACTTTACTACAGCATTGCATACCTTGTTGTTCCTCCTCACACAGGTCGGCATTCGAATTAGGTGATTTCTCCTCCTTTAAAATGGATTAAAACACGCTCGGCTTTTGAAACCAACCGTAGGCCGTAATCCGATCCGCGGATTTTCCTGAACGGTGCACGCCGCAGGCCGCTCACTCAACCCGGCTGTGAAAAGCACCGCGAAAAGCGGGGCAGTCTCTCTCTAAACAACTCGAATTGACATCCAGGGTGTCCAATGTGCCTATGAGAAAAACTCTCGATGTGGAAAAGGGCGTCTAAAGCACGCGTTTTGAACTTATTTTCGCTTTCACGCCAGCAGCACCAGAGGCTCCGTTTGACCACCAAACCGCCCAACAGGAACCTGAATAATAAATAATTGGCATCATACCGAGCACATACCGGAAACCTGGTGCGATTTTATTTCAAATAAGCACACGATTCTCACCAAACACACCCGCATTCACACACAAAACAATTCACTATTTTCTTCATTTGTTTAAACACACACTTGTGGTTTTTATTTTTATTTTTTGCGACACATGCGCAGGTTCTTATTATTTCTTATTTCAAGCGTGCACAAAAAAAATGTCGCCAGATATCTTCAGCTCGGGGCGGCTCACAGCACTACAAACAGGAATGCATCTAAAACGCTTTTTTTTTTTCTTCCTGCTAACTTTCACGCATTCTAACGTACATTTTAACAAGTCTTGTATTTTTGCACTGTTTATTTTTACGGAATTCTGGTATATCGTTCTTGTATAAATCCGGAACTCTTTTCAGTCGGTATTGTTGCAGGTCGGACTCTGTAGTTGTGCAACAGCGTGTCCGGACTTCACAACAACGCTGTAATGTATTTCCTGTAACAAGTTATAAATAAAAAATATATGAATAAGGTTTATTCGTAATTTTCTTGGAATATGTTTTAAAGCGTCTTTTTTTTTTAATATTGCGTCTGTTTTAACCGTTTCAAAAAAATCTCAATGAACCTGTACCTTGCATTTTGAACATGTTAGTTAGTTACAGTAGCAGCTCGGAAGAAGAAAATGAAGTTTCCAATAAAAGAAAACAAAGGAAACCAGAAAGCAGGTTTGGTGCGTTCGAGCATTATAAATCCTCTCTGGTGGTGTTTCATGATGTGAAACTAAACACTGTGTTGATATTCAGGGTTTCAGGTGCAAAGAAAAGGAAGCAAGGATCAGGTCAGGACTCTGTGCCTCGTCTTCCTCTTCCATCATCCGTGAAGGAAATGTTTAGAGACTCAGAAGAGCAGCACATAGAGGACACCTCTCAACATGGAGGAAGACTCCGGTCTTTCCAGCACGAGAGAGGCAACTGGGCTACTTATGTTTATCTACAATGTAAGGGATAATCTTCATGGTGTCATGTGTGATAGAATTTTTGTGTCTGATACATGGAGTAAAATAAATGTTCCTGTCATGACAAATCGATACAACAAGTGTTTTTGGAGCAGGGAAAATATCATGCCGATCTGACCGTCACACCCATAGCTGGCGTGGACTTTGGCACAATGATCCTGAATAATTCCCGATTATTTATAATATACACCGATCATAATATAATGACCTCCTGCCTAATATTGTGTTGGTCCCCCCTTTTTTCCGTAATTTAAGCTACAGGAGTTCGTCTGTTGAATTAGACCTCAAGGACCAGCCTTCGCTCCCCACGTGCATCAGTGAGCCTCGGCCGCCCATTTCCCTGTTTCACCGGTTCACCACTGTTCCTTCCTTGGAGCACTTTTGATAAACACTGAGCACTGCAGACCAGGAACATTTTACAAGAGCTGCAGTTTTGGAGATGCTCCGACCCAGTCGTCTAGACGTCACAATTTGGCCCACGTCAAACTCGCTCAAATCCTTCGCCCCTTTTTTCCTGCTTCTAACACTTTAACGTTGAGGACGAAATCTTCACTTGCTGCTTAATATATCCTACACACTAACAGGTGCCATGGTGAAGAGATATTCAGTGTTATTCACTTCATAATGTTATAAAGTCACAATGTTATGCCTGGTCGGTTTATTTGTATGCAGTTGCATTAGGATTCTTCTTGGTGGGATTTGGGCTTCGGTAAAACCTATTCCGTATAATAAAGCTCCCATAAACTCGAAGTAAGAACTGAACTCGAGTTTTCTAAATAGTTCTGGAATACGATTCAGTTAGATCGAAAGATTTCACTAATCATCTGAGCCACTTCTTCAGGCTGAGGGAATTTGGCAGGATTCTGCACATGTATTAGCTCTAGCATGACTGTGCACTGACCTTTTAAGGGACAGTGGCCTAAACCAAAAAAAATAACACTAAAGGGGTGGGTTTTTAATACAAAAAATCCAGTTGTTACAAATAAATAATTAAGAGTAGACAGCAGACTGTATAATAATTTCAGATTTTATTGTAGCTGTTGTGATAGAACATCACAATTACACATTGCTGATCATAACAATAACTATGACCTGGTTTACATTTTGGCATTTTTCTGTTCCTTTTACAGTGAAACCTTTTTTTAATTTGGTGCTACGTCCCGAAATATCTTTATAACATCATCTTTTGTGATTCGCAATTACAGGTTATTTCTAAGAACTGGGTTTTTTTTTTTTTACAGGTTGATTAAGAGCAAATGATTATGGTCAGAAATACAAAAACAAAGTACCAAATTAATTCAGAGGATCAACCACTGACTGTACTGTGGATTGTGAAGCATCTACTTCGCTTTGAGGTTATGGGGTTGGTGAGAGATGCACCTCGGCAGATGAGGGCAGAGGGGCAGTGGCTCTATCCACTGAGGCCACCCCCTGTGTAGGGCTCTGTTCTCCATGGTCAAGGAGGTGTTAGGAGGTTGTTAGGGGGTAAAAACCCCAGAGAAGGAGAGTAAGCAGGAGAGTGTGTAGAAGTATAGAGTTCCAACTTCCCTTCCCACTATCACCCCACTCTCACTTCCCTTAACATCTTTAATCAGATTGAAAATCCAGTTGACATTATTCAACTTCCAGATACCTGCACCTTGTTGTTTGAGACTCTTCGCCAGACACTCTGGAATGGGATGTTTAAAAGCACATATGGATGTGACTGTCAGGTTTTTACACACTTTTCCGCATAGATCGTAAATCAGGAACATGTGCAGTAACCAACCATGACTATCAAATGCCTGTTTCAGATTCGGAAAAAATGGGCAAGTTACTGGGAACCACTGACAGACCGTAGGTTCATTTTCACAGATCCAAACATTGGCCTGACTCTCGTTTCCATTTCAGATGAGCCTGACGACGTGTTCCTAGAGTTGCTGGATGAGCTGCGGGGTTGTGCCGCAGCCCGTGGCGTCACCTTGACCCGGGCCGAGGAGTTTCACGTCAGCTTCTCTCAGACGTTGATCCTGCGACACCACTGGATTCAGCCGTTTGTTCAGGCGCTGCGTTCTGCACTGGCAACATGCATGGGGTCTGTATCTGGGGTTTTTTCTTTTTTTTTTCCTGAAACGACCCCTTTGACCCAAGGATTGCTTCATGACCCGAGTTAACTGCAAGCATTGATTTTTGCAGATTTGTGTGTCTAGCAGATAAACTGAAGGTTTACTCCAATCAAGAAAAAACGAGGTAAGATCTAGCTCATTTCGAACCGGATCGCATTTTTTTCTTTTAAGCTGCGTTATATGTTCAGGTATTTTGGAAATGTAACAGATACCCGTATCTTGTATGAACAGAAGTATTGTGACAGCTGACTTTTCCAGCCAGGCTGCTCCCATTAAGGGTCGCTACAGCGGATCACCCGTCTCCATACTCATTTCAAATTTTATACCTGCTACAGGTCTCAAAAAAAGTTGGCACGGGGGCATGTTTACCACGGTGTAGCGTCTGCTCTTCTTTTTAAAACAGTTTGAAGATGGCTGGGCATTGAGGTTATGAGTTTCTGGAGTTTTGCTTTTGGAATTTGGTCCCATTCTTGCCTTTTGAAATCCTCTCTGCTACATAAAGTTTATTACATTTGCGCTGATTGGCGGCTGAGTCCGATTTTAGACCCTGATTAAAATGTTTTGTTCTCTTTTTGCAGGACTTTCCTCGGTATGGAAATTTCTACAGGTAACATGCAGCTACTTGAGATTGTGAAAAGAGTGGACGCAGTCATGGAAGAGTTCAACCTTAGCACTTATTATGAGGTTTGCAGATTAAGAAAAATAAATCGAATAAAAAAATTTAAAAAACCTGCTTTCACTCACACTTACTCACGTCACGTTTTCTAGGATCCATCATTTCACTTGAGTCTGGCGTGGTGTGTCGGTGATTTCACTGAAAAACTGCAGAACACGTGTTTACCAGAGTTGCAGGTAAGATGTATATATATTTAGTAATGAGGGACGTTCAATTCAAACTGGGACATTTGAGTTTATTAAAAAAAGAACACATTTTAAGGAGTGGACACTGCTTGTTTCCCTTTTCGACCTCCTCCCCTGCTATATTTATACACTTAACGCCTGGAAAGTTTCATCATAGAAAGGTTTGTCAGTACGCCTGAACCATCGTAGGATGGACAGCTTCACTGTGTCATCAGTGGTTCCATCTACAACCAGAATCGTTGTTGACAGACATACAGCCATCTTAAAAAGATTGACACCGTTTAAATGTCTTACTGCGGCTGAGCGTCTCATCACCAAACTCTGTTGAAGTCTCCTGCGGGTTTTACGACTTCGTTTTCCAAGAAACTTCATCGCCACACGCCGTTCCATGCGCGCACTTGCGCTGTTGTATACCAAAGACTAAAGCGCTGCCTCGTAGCTTCCTTTAGTTAGATATGAAGCCACATACCATCATTAGAATAGAATTGTACACAATGTAGGGAACTATAAAATTGTGCATACATCTGATCATAAGGTTGTACCATTCCACATGTTATCCCCATTTGCTATTATAATAACCTCCACTCTTCTGGGAAGATGTTCCACTAGATTTTAGAGGGTACTTGAGGAGATTCTTGGTCATTCAACCACAAGGAAACTGATGTAGAAGTAAAAAGTCATACAATTGCTGTTCCAAGTCTTAAACAGGTCTTAGTTTTCCAATGCCTCTAATGCTCATTGAAATGCGCATCTTGGATCGTACCACGAAAAAGGATTTTATTTTTCAGCTATGAGGAAGTGCAAGTTTAGCGATACTTGGCTTGAAAACGATGAATTTAGGGCTCGGTTAAGGCCGGTTACTAACAACATATTTGTTTGTGTGTTTATGATGTTATACAGGTCATTGGTCCCCAACCCTCAAGCCACGGGTCAATTGGTACCGGGCCACACAGAAAGAATACATAACTTACATTACATTACATGCATTATATTCTGGAAAATTATCGGATTATCTTCACCACATCTGTCTATGACTCACTCTTGATGCATGTCATGATGCCTCGGTCACATGTCTTACCTCCATCCGCTACCTTCTTAAAGGGGCTGCTCCGGCCGCTAACACATAATACATTACCGCTTAACTGAAACCCCCAAGCGAGCAAAATGAACAAAAACACAAAACACAGTGGATTTATTTGTATTATTATATTTAGAAAATACCAGTTTTTATGCCGCTCGTATCATTTTATTTTGTTGTATTTATCCACCACACCGTGAAAGTATTGTCTGACATTAAACCGGTCTGTGGCGCAAAAAAGGTTGGGGACCGCTGATATATATTTAGGTCTTAAATTTCATTTCTAGTGGCCTGAAAAAGTCTTAAATTTGACGTCGTGAAACCTGCCATATGTTCTACCATGTTGATGGAGCTGGCTTTGTGGACCATTGTGCTGCTGGAACAGGTTTGGTTCAAGTAAAGGGAAAATTAAATGCTCAAATACAAATGTGAGCCTCCATTTTTGTGGTAACTTTTTAATCCATCTATTGGTTATATACTGAACAAAATTATAAACGCAACACTTTTGTTTTTGAGGACGACGAGTGTGCAGATGAACTTCCCTGAGACGCTTTCTCACAGTTTGAGCAGAAATTATTTGGTTATGCAAACCGATTGTTGCAGCAGTCTGAGTGGCTGGTCTCAGACAATCTTGGCTGTGAAAACGCTGGATGTGGAGGCTCTGGGCTGGCGTGGTTACATGTGGTCACATGTGGTATGCATTTGTGAGGCCGGTTGGATGTACTGCCAAATTCTCTGAAACTCTTTTGGGGACGACTTATGGTAAAGAAATGAACATTCAATTCAGGAGCAACAGCTATGGTGGACGTTCCTGCAGTCCGCATGCCGATTGCACGCGCCCTCAAAAATTGCACGGTCTGTAGGTTTGTGCTGTGTGATAAAACTGCACATTTTAGAGTGGCTTTTTATCGTGGCCAGCCTGAAGCAGACTTGTGCAATAATCAGCATCTTAATATGCCACACCCGTGAGGTGGATGGATTCTCTCGGCAAAGGAGAAGTGCTCACTAACACAGATTTAGACAGATTTGTGATCAGTATTTGAGAGAAAAAGGCTTTTTGTGTACATGGAAAAAGACTCAAATCGTTGAGTTCAGCTCATGAAAAATGGGGAAACAAAAGTGTTGCAGTGTTTTATGCTGATAAGTAAGAAACAGGTTCTAATTAAAACAGCATGTGGTCTTACACTAGATATATACATGCTATCGGTTATTTGTAGCTTCTCAATCTGACTCCACGTCCTGTTCGCACTGAAAAGTTTACAGATGAAACATTTTGGTGTTTTACCTTCAAACCTTGAACCACACGAGCACCCCGTCCGATATGAATGCGAGCAGCTAAACAAGTCTCGCTCACTTACTAACCATGTGGATATTGACCGCGTCACGTTTTTCATATCACCTTGTTTTCTTGAGTGTCTCGACCAGCTAGCTTTTATGCAGGTTACTGAACTTTTATAACCCCTGGTCTGTATATCTTCTACAGAGTCTCGTGGACGGCCATGAAGACGGACCTTTTCAGATAAGGCTGAACTGCAAGGAGCTCCGCTGCAAGAGCGGGAATAAATTCTTTCTGTTTCCGTTGCAGTGACAGACAGCAGTTAGGAGGATTTTTGTCACAGCCACAAGCTACTAATAGTAACTTTATTGATGGTGTGATGAATGTAAAATTTTAGTGTGAATGCTTTAATAAACATTTCTTACTTAAACTTACTTGGATACTGAATTAAAATAAAATAATTTCTATTTATTTCTATTAAACAATATATAATATAATAAAAGTTTTCGGACACCTGAAAATAAGAAAACACGGCTTTTTAAATATTCATTCCACATGTAGTCCCCATTTTGCTCATAATAACCCCCAGTCTTCTGGGAAGATGTTCCACTATATTTTGGATTGTTCTTGATTGATGTTTATCATATCAGCATTCAATTTGCCTCAAGAAAAAGAACCTGCTTTAGTTTTCAACTAACTGTAGAGGAAATGTCTATTTCCTGTACTGTTAATAGTGAAAACCTCGGAAATGTTTTTGCAACATCTGGCACAATGAACCTTAGGCGAGGATTTGTTCCTTTTTACTAAAGAAAGGTTTAGCTGCCAACCAAAAATTAGAACAAGTCACTAATTTTCAGGGAAAGCTCAAGATTTTACTGTACCAACATTTTTTTTTTGTTTCCAGAAGAATATTTATAAACAGTATACTAAGGTGTAAGATATGAACTAGTGATTCATGGGGATTTGTTCATGTATTCCTTTTACTTCTCCTTGGTGAAGGTCATACTGGCAACAGGCTTGGAAGGTCATGGCAGACTTTTTTACCCTGACCACAGGTTTTCTTGAATAATAAAAATAAGACCAATTAAAGCCAATAGAGAGCTATAATCCCTTCAGCAGGTCCTGGGTGTATCTAAGGAGTTTCCTAGGAGGAGACAAACAAGTGGACGTCCTAGTAAGGTGCCCAAAACAACTCAATGGAGATATGATTTCTGTGAGTAGTGGCTCAAATTCGAGGCTTTCCTATATCTTCACGAGCTCTTGGACAGGGAGCCTAGCAACTTTGTGGAGGAGTGTCTTCTTTACTGTATGTACTTGCAGCACTATTCCTCAGGTCACTACCTACAGCTTGTAAACTAGAGTTGAGGTTAAGAACGTAGATTGACTGGTAAACAGAGATCCTGCTCTACCACCACAGACCAGTGCTACTGCTGATCTTTTTTTGTCTTTCCCACTGTTGCATATTTCATTTCTTGTGAAAAAGTTCCCAAGAAACTAGAGCTCTAGCAGGGGCAAGGTCTCCCCAAAAACTGAAGGGAGCATCCGAGTTTTTTCCCTAAAAGATCAGCAAAAAAGCTTTAGAACGTTGGACTTCCACTCGAAATGGTGAAAAGAGAATAGCAAACTTCTCCAAACTGGACACCTCTTTACCCTTGCTGTGTCTTGGTATCCTGTCTATAAAAACCACAAATGGGACTGGAGAAAAGACAAAAGTCTGTCATACACCTAAAATAGAAAGCAGACACTGCACTCACCCAAAGAATAGCTTGTGCAAAAGTAGTTACTCGGAAAACTAATTTTCCTGCAGTACTGGACCATACTCCCATGAACACCTACAAGAGTTGGTTCCACAACCTGGCATGGTGTCTCCTGAATCCCAGTTTTAACTAGTCTGTTCTCCAGAACCTTGTGAGTGAGTCTTTAATAGTTTCAGAAAAGTACATACCACAACCCTAGATTTCTAGTCTAAAAGCATCGCCTCAGTTCTCCATGAAAGAGACATGCTAATCACCTTTGTAGACAAACTTGTCCATTTTCTGCAGCCTTGCAACTATATACAGTTCTAACCACTACAAAACTTCAGCCACAGAAATTAATCCCAAAACACCAGATTTCTGACAACACCTCCTGTAAGACCATGTTCATTGCAGTCTGGAGCTCCTCACAGTGATCCTTAGTCATGGCAAAGACTCCCCAGTTTCTAGGATACCATGGCGTTAGTTATTATATGTAGGCAATTTATTTGTTTTGTCGGTTGCAGTACAAATTAATGTAATGCCACTGAATCACAACTTTTATTGAACTGTACCATTATTATGTATGTTTTTAGTGGACACTCTTCCAAAGTGACACACAACCAAAGTTAGGTTTCAAGCTCAAACCACTTTGATGGCCACAATGCTGTCAGATTTAGCTGTGCTTTTCATAGGCCACAAAAAAAGCCTTAAATGCTGAGCTACTATTGCCTTTGTGAAAAATCTTGTATGTCTGTATGTATTTCTGTAAATACCTTTCAGGCATAACATTATGACCACCTGCCTAATATTGTGTTGGTCCCCCTTTTGCTGCCAAAACAGTCCTGACCATTGAGCATTAAAAGCATTAACTTTTTCAGCAGTTTGAGCTACAGGAGCTCGTCTGTTGGATCGGACCAGACTTCACTCCCCACGTGCATCAATGAGCCTCGGCCGCCCATGACCCTGTCCCCGGTTCACCACTGTTCCTTGCTTGGAGCACTTTTGATAGATACTGAGCACTTCAGACCAGGAACATCCCACAAGAGCTGCAGTTTTGGAGATGCTCTGACCCAGTCGTCTAGACATCACAGTTTGGCCCTTGCTCAAATTATCACGCTTCACTGGTCAGTTGGCATAGTTATTTTAGGCTCTCTATATATAGACACCAGAGAAAAGTCAGTGAGGCAGGACAGGTTAAGTTTAAAATCCACATTGTTTCACCAGTGTACAATATACAAACTTGACAAGTTTGAAAAGGCACAAGAGCATTTTCTTCGTCACTAAAGTGAACAATACTGATGTGTAAATTCTCATCATTTATACAGTTCTCACATCCATTTAAACAGGCAAAAAAATATATATATATATAAACAAATCAATAAAAGAAAAAAAAAACAAGCTTTCCTTTAATGAGTTCCTTGTATGAGCTGTATGAGAAGCCAGTACTTTATCAGAATGATAACAGCAAAACAAGAACAAACTTTCTCTTGATTTTTGAATGAACAAATGGGAAATAAATATAACCTGCAATAAATGGATTAAGGACACATTTGGAACAAACAGATTTCATGGGGAAAAAAAAAAGTAATAATCTCTTAAGAAACAAATTCTTTTTACACACACACACACACACACACACACACACACTTCCTTTGACTGTATATGAAAGGTTTTAACCTGGGAAGTATGGCATTTAAACTGCAAAATTTTTTTTTTAAACCAGTCGTGTTCACTGTAAACATATCAGCATGAGTTTACTGCTGAAGGAATGGCCAAAGTTTAGATCCCTGTCTTGAGCATATTTAAGGTCTGCAAATGCAGTCGTGTCTTGTTTAGCGTCCGATTTATAGACGAGAGAAGAAAAGAAAAAATACAAATCATTGAAAATATAACATCTGATTTATATTCGATAAAACATTTATGGCATAATTACAAGAATTACAATGCAGTACTATGGTTCGCCTCAGTTCTCCTCCAGGGAAGAAAAAAAAGGGTAAATTAGTATCAGAAGAAGATAACTCATTTTAAATGGCACAGAACTTAAATATGTAGTTGATATTTAGGTTTTTTTTTAACCCGAAAAATAAAATTGCACTCGTTTTTGTCTGATTTTGCCCCAAGAACATGCATATGGACTGTGAGATGGGGTAACATGTCCATCTCCTCGATATGATGCAGGTAACCACATAACCATGTTTTCAGAAATAAATAAAGTGGTTAGTTACCAAAGGGCAAGTGTGAGTCCTAAAAAGGCAGAACTGAGGCATTTTCAGTTATGAAAGCGAGCCCTGTCGTTTCTCGTATTTAAAGTGGCGAGCCGTTCAAAGCGCTTTTTCTAGGCGAAAAACTAAGTTTTTAAAACAGAAGTCACCCTGAAAGGGTATTAAAAAAAAAACGCGTTATAAAAGCAGAACTGAGTTTTTCCCCAGTCAGGTGTGACTGCTCATTTCTCCTATTAAAACGGTGGAGGTGAAAGTGTTGTGTGCATCAGGGTGAAAGCAGAACATCTTTAATGTACTTCACGGTAGTGAAATTTAGCAGCATGTTCACGTGCTCGTTCCCTGGCAGTTCCACCAGCTTCACAGGCTGTTTCTGCTCGGCTGTCCAGCGTTTGCACTGTACGGCGCTCCGTACGTTCACCGTACCGTCTCCCTCGCCGTTCACCACCTCGGGCTCGGCGTCTGGGAACGTGCTGTAGCGGTAAGCCTCCGCCGTGTCGATGCCGGTCCCGTAGAGACAGTGCACGGGAACCCCGGGGGCCTGCAAAGCCTGCACCAGATGCTCAGTGTCCTGGCGCATGGCCCAGCCGTCCTCGAAACCAATATCCTTAAAGAAACGCTCGTAATCGTTCACGGTGTAGTTGGCGCTGGGCGTGGAGACGATCGGTTTGTCGTTCGGCCACGTGTGCGCGTACGGGAAGAGCCACGGCGTCGACACGGCAGTCCGCTGCTGGGTCCGAATCTTCAGAGGGCTGATCAGCGGAATACGATTATTATCACCTAAAAAAAAAAGAAAGAGAAGGAATACAGCAATGCGTTAAAGATTACCTGGAGGTGGCCTTATCCTCTAGTCATCTTGTTTTAAGGTCATCAAAAGGGATTTTCAATTGACAAGCTATAAAGCATTTATTTTCCTGTTCTGCCACATATATAAATATAAAAAAAATAAAAATAAATAAATAAATAAAAATAAAAATGTTGCGACTATTTCTCACAAATCTATTTTTTTCCACTTCTGCTCCCGCTTTAATGTTACAATGCTACACGCGTACTAAAGCTACAACGACTGCCTCAGGCTGGTCACGGAAACCACACCAAAATAGTCCTTTTTCTTTATCCGCCGTTTCAAAGGATCGATCAATCGATTGTATTGATTTCACTTTCAATGTGTAAAGCCTTCTGGCACGTCAGACATACAACATACAAAACAGATTTCTAAAGATAGTGTCCTTAAAGCTCAGTAATAAAGCTGAAACTAAACATTTTTGGCATTTGGCAGACTTAAATTGTTCAAATTCGTACGAATAAGCAGCTGTACAGTTGAGGGCCTTGCTCAAGGGCCCAAGAGTGGCAGCTTGGCATGACTTTGGATCCAAAAGGTCATGAGTTCAAATCCCAGACATAAGCACTAAGCTACCACTTCCCCCAGTGGCAGCGGCAATAAACGATGAACATATGCAGAAATTGATTTCTTACCGCTGGCCATAACTCGCAGTGTCTTGGCCACGCCGGCCCACGGAGGCCCCAAGCACACAAACGCCTTGATGTATTTGTCCTTCCAGGCCTGCGGCTGCTGATTGAGGAAGTACAGCGTGTACATGTTGCCCATGCTGTGAGCGATGAGGACCACAGGACCACCGTACTTATGTGCCATCTCCTCAATCATCAACTGCAGCTTCAGAAAGTAGTCCTTATTCTCATCTGGAATAAATCCCAATTACCACTTTTTTCTGTGCAATAATAATATTATTATAAATGTGCAACACACACACACACACACACACACACACACACACACACACACACACACACACACACACACACACACACACACACACACACACACACACACACACACACACACACACACACACACACACACACACACACACACACACACACACGGCAATCTGAAGCTTAGTCACCAAAACTAATTCCTTGTAAGTGCAAACATACGAGGAATTTTGCTCTTTCTGATTCTGAATATGCAAATGCATCTCTAATCATTTATGCAGCTACAGAGAGATCAAACTATAGTTCATGTGGGGGCAAAATTATAATAGACAAACCAAAATCTCACGTACTGGGAGCCTTTCTCCAGTCGTAAGGTGCCCCTCTGACATCTTCATCTCTGGTGTAACCCCAATCCACCAGGGCCTGCACTATAGTGAAGAAGTACATTCCTGTAACAGATCAAGAAGAACAAAACTTGAGGACGACTAAAAGAGGTTCTCAGCACTTGTTGCAGTGAACTGAAAGGCAGAAGTGACTTTCAGATCCTCTAGATATTCTCCATTTATGTCACAGTGGTTAAGAGAACCAGCAAACAAACCAAAGCACCTAAAGTCATCCACTGCTGGATGTATAGCTGTTACTCACCCACACTGTGTTTGCTCGGGTCGAGGTACTCCAGGCCGAAGGTTTGCCCAAAGCCAGGCACCCGGATGTCCACACCCGGAGGTGCTTCAGTACTTCGAGTAGTGTGATTGTAGATCAGCCTGATGCACAAAAATATGTAATTACAAATATATATTTGATTGTGAGCTTCTAGCTTTGTGGTACCATTTTAGAGAAGAACCACATAAAATAGGAAAGGTCAAGGCTATATAGGATGTACAGCCCATTTCACATTTACTTCCCTTTTGCTCTTATCTCATATCCTCCACTCTGGGAAGATGTTTCACCAGATTTTGAAGTGTGTTTATGGCGTAGTTGAGGTGAGGAGGCCTGGGATGTGGTCAGCGTTCCTATTCATCTCAAAGGTGTTAAGTAGAATTGAGGTCAGAGCTCTGTAGCAGGCCACTCAAGATCTTCCACTCAGACAGATGCATAGCATCATGGCTTTGTGTATTCTCATGCTGGAACAGGTTTGGGTCTCTTTGTTCAAGGGAAAATGTCATGCAACCACATCCGAAGACACCCTATACATCTGTTTGAACCACATATGGCTAAAGTCAGGTCTTGCTTAAATTAATCATTGAGTGATCGTCATTCTCTTTAAAGTGATTCATTTCTGCACAGTTTCTTCTCAGAACAAAAATTAACGTGCCTTCGTTAGCAGTAAATGCCGGCAAGAGACAAACACACAGCGCCAAAGAAACAAGCCGCAGTGTATCGAACCAACTTTTTGAGCAGTAAAAGGAAATAAAATGTGACAGCTTAAGCTCATACTTTTAGCCTTTTATAGCTATTCAGCTCTGTCTGAGGAACCAAACAGTGAAGAGCAAAAATAGCTCAGGGCCTCTTTCCTCATCTGGCGATGTCTAATGACATGATTAAGAAGCATGAGAACAGGGTTTCAAGTTAATCATGTGGAGTCATAACATGCACAAGGGTATTTATTTATAAAAAAAATTTAATAATAATAATAATCAAAATATACAGTATGAACTACTGCAGCTGAGCAAAACATATTTGGACATGACAACACATGAAACTGCAGACACACAATAGAAGGAGGAGGGGAAAAAAGAAAAAAAAAAAAAGTCTCAGACTTCTCTAATCTAACTACATGTTGCATTGACATCCCTTGGGAGATTCAAATTGGGATTCCAAATTAAATTAAGGAACACCAACACAAATATACTAAATAACAACAACAACAAAAAAAGTGGACACCCGACCATTACATTCATATGTAGCTTTTCCTCAAACTGGAGCCACAAAGCAGGAAGTGCCCAATTGTATATGATGCTAGAGACAAAAATCATTTCCAGCATGGCATAAAGGCGAGCTCCATAAACAGCCAACGACAGTATGAAGCAACTCAGAATCTCAAAGTCTTCCCAGAAGAGTGGAGCTTAATATAAAAGTAAAGCTAAGATTCACCAGTGTCCTAAAAACACCAATTAAACATCACAAGATAGATTCTCACCTCATATTATCGATCCAGCAGTCGATGGCTACAGGCACCAGCAGCTCCAGGTTCAGCCAGAGGGTGAAGTACTCTACGGTCTTCTTGTAGCAGATGTAGTGAACGACGCTGGGCTTATCCAGCTTCGCCTCCAGCTGGTTTCCAAGATCGCCTGGAACTTCAGAGAAACAAGACCGAGTTAAATAAACTGATTAATACAGAGAAGTCCTTATTGCTAGAAGAATGCTGCAGATGGAGCTGCCAGGAAGGAGGACAAGAGGAAGACCAAGGAGGAGGTTTATGGATGTGGTAAGGGAAGACATGCAGGCAGATGTAGAGGACAGGGGGGGTATAGAGAGGGATGATTCGCTGTGGAGACCCCTAATGGTAGCAGCCTGAAGAATAAGATACAGAGATGTCCTTGATAATATTTGTAGCATTTTACTCTACAATTTCGATCAGATTTGTTGTGTGATCATGGACAAGTCTGAGCATAGCTGTTATATCCCATTGACTATATTCCAATGCCAGTAATTCCAATAAACAAACACACACACACACACACACACACACACACTTTGTAATTTTGTGTTTAACGTTAGGTAACTTCAATGGACCAATTTAGCACGTGTTTGAACAGCCGTTCCTTAAACCTGCTCTCCTGTTAGGAAAGTTTAAAATAATAATAAAAAAATAAATAAATAAATAAAAAGATAAAAGGAAGCGCCTCTGGCTGTTCTTTCCATAAATACGAGACGAAACATGTCTCAAGTTTTCAGTCAGTTTATGTGGAACGTTCATCGTACAAGAGCAAATTGTGTTTCAATAAAACCGTCTAAACCTGTGATTTTGCCCTGCGGTCAGCACTACCGTCAAATCTGCTGCTCTTGAAAATTAATGAACACTTTATGAATAAACAGACTCGAAAACACCCCACTGTGTAACCCGTTTTAATGCTCGGTTTTCTCTTCTGAAGCATTCACGAGCGTGATAAGGCTGATCATCAATCGTTTCAGATTGAAGGATGAAAAGAGAACAATACTGTTTTAAATATCGTTGTAAATTTCCTCGGCTTATTTCGGAATGCTGGTTATCGGCTTTCTCTGTGTGCTGAGGCAACAGATGTGAAATGAAGAGTTAGCATAAACGCCACTCTGATATTAGCACGTGTTCAAACAGTGGCCCGTGCGCCGGCTGGACGATAGATAAAGCGTTCAAGTTATCACAGTTGACTTTTGGTTAAAACAACCCATTGTGGTTTAACTTGTGAACACAGAATCTTGCCGTATCGTCAGGGCTGCGCTTTCCTTTTCTAAATCCACACATCTATTAAAAAAGTATTTCCTTATATTATATTTTGAGCAAAATGCAGTACACACAATTCTGTTTTTGGGGCTATTTTTTCCTCTATTACACAATGGGAATATTTTAAGCAGCACAACACACAAAATTTACCTCATAACTGCTCAATAATACAAAATCAAAAGTCCAATGTTTTGACCAACCAAGCTTTCTTCATTCAGTTTCAGAAATTGGATGATCTGGGTTTGTGTGGATCTACAGCTCATTCTTTCTTTCAAAGGTTTTTGACTTGGAGAAGCCTGAAGAACCGCATCGATACCTGATGCACTCTTATGTCACACCATCATGACATGACGTGAACACGTGTGCAAAACACACATACATGCACCCAGAAGGCAAACTATAACGGAAACATTCACTAGTCTTTAGTCTAAAAATCGATCACCGGCCCCTGAGCGGCTTAACGGAGGGCTTAACTGGTCGTAGTCTCAGGGGAGTGGGAACATCATTTGACCTTTTTACTATCTCAAATCACAGGAGTCAACCCTGAGTATTTGCGAGTAAACGTTTGTAGAAGGTTGCAGATAGCACTTTTTTCCACCTCAAGTGTGTTACACTGCCTATGGATAAGCAGAGGTTTGTGTCTGAGAGAAAGCAGAACCGTCCTGCGTTGTAACGGTCGTATGATAAGGACGATCGATAGTTGGTGGATGAACAAATCGAGGGAAATGATTAACCAAAAAAACGAGTACAATTGCTTTTTTTTTTTTTTGTGTGTAATTCATGAGAGTTTATACCCTGGAAATAATCGACATGCAGAAATCATGACCTCAATAGATTCCTCAAGCCAAGCTTAAGATTGGATTATTAGCAATATTGTAATACGTAATAATTGTTAATGATCAGACATCTTTTTCCCCCCTCCAATTTTCTTTCACGGTATTCCTTTTCATACTGATTTTTAATGATCTTCCATATAAAATATTCCTTTTCAGTATTGTTGTTTATAAAAAACCCAACATTGCGCAACAGCAGGGACAATGTGCTTCCCTGATTCTCCTCATGTGACTGGGAGGTCATATGAATCTCCACACAGGCAACTCGAGGGAACTCCAAACCTCGTGTGCATCATATTTCCCCAAAATTCAGCTTCTCATAATCTTTACAAATTGTGTTTATTTGTAGGGGAATCAGATTAAACACAATAACTAACAAAACCTGACCATCCATTTCAGGGATGAGATCGAGGCATGGTGTGTCTGGAACTGTCAAAGCACAAAAACACAAACAAAAACACTTCTATATTTATGTATTAAAAACAACAACAACAACAACAACATGTTAGGTTTCAGTCCCAACCTTGTCATAGCACTGAATCCAAACAATACACACGTGGACATCAGTAAACAAGGACACACAAACCTCATGAAGTTCATGAAGAAATACCTGTTGTTTTTTATGTCAATGCATCAACTTACTGAGGACCACAGGAGGTCTGTTCGAGCAGGACTTCCCTTCAGGACACCTCACACTTCTGCTCAAGGCGAATGGAGATGTAAATAATAACACCAGCAGCAGCAGGAGCAACCCAAACTGGCTGAAACCACTCATCTTCCAGCGGATCATCTTACTTCTACACAGACACAATCGGAGCTAAATCGATGGGTATCAGCGTAAAGCCATGCTAGAAGATGGAATGATCTAACTAGCTGCTCGAAAGCTGAAAAACTGGTGTCTGAAAAACACCCGAAGCCCTTTTAACCCCGAGCTCCGCCAGGCTGCTGCATCGCTCACCGGTGGCATCGATGGAAGTAGGCGTGCCTATGAGATCGCAAAAATTGATTGATCAGGCTGCGCTATCGCTCACCGGTGGCATCGATAGCAATATTCGCCGACATTTATTCTAGTGATGGGAAGATCTGATCATTTCTGTGACGTGGTTTCTTTGTTGTATGTCGTTCATCAAAATAAACGATTTTTTTGTCATTTTGTTAATTTCGTTCCATTAACTTTAGTCACCTTTATAGCGTATATGAGAGTCACGTGATAAAAGAACGCATTCGGACTAGAAGAGTCGAGAGGTGAACCACTCAAAAGTGATGAAAAGATCGGATCATTTTAGTGACTCGGTTCTTTGAATCTCATTTATCAAAATGAACGAAACTTTTTTTTTTTTTTTAGAGTCATTGAGTTCATTTCTTTCCTTCAACTATAGTCACATTTATAGCGTATATGAGAGTCACGTGATAAAAGAACGACTTCGGAGTAGAAGAGTCGAGAGGTGAACCACTCAAAAATTATGGGAAGATCGGATCATTTTAGTGACTCGGTTCTTTGAATCTCATTTATTAAAATGAACGAAACTTTTTTTAGAGTCATTGAGTTCATTTCTTTGTTTTTTTTAACGTTAGTCACGTTTATAGATTTTATGAGAGTCACTTGATAAAAGAACGAATTCGGAGTAGAGGAGTCGAGAGGTGAACCATTCAGTAGTGAGGGGAATTTCGGATCATTTAAGTGACTCGGTTCTTTGAATCTCATTTATCAAAAGTAATGAAACTTTTTTTTTTTTTTAGAGTCATTGAGTTCATTTCTTTCCTTCAACTATAGTCACATTTATAGCGTATATGAGAGTCACGTGATAAAAGAACGACTTCGGAGTAGAAGAGTCGAGAGGTGAACCACTCAAAAATTATGGGAAGATCGGATCATTTTAGTGACTCGGTTCTTTGAATCTCATTTATTAAAATGAACGAAACTTTTTTAGAGTCATTGAGTTCATTTCTTTGTTTTTTTTAACGTTAGTCACGTTTATAGATTTTATGAGAGTCACGTGATAAAAGAACGAATTCGGAGTAGAGGAGTCGAGAGGTGAACCATTCAGTAGTGAGGGGAATTTCGGATCATTTAAGTGACTCGGTTCTTTGAATCTCATTTATCAAAAGGAACGAAACATTTTTTTAGAGTCATTGAGTTAATTTCTTTGGGTTTTTTTTTTAACGTCAGTCACATTTATAGCTTATATGAGAGTCACGTGATAAAAGAACGAATTCGGAGTAGAAGAGTCGATGGGAATTTCGGATCATTTAAGTGACTCGGTTCTTTGAATCTCATTTATCAAAATAAACGATTTTATTTTGCCATTTCGTTAATTTCGTTCCATTAACTTTAGTCACCTTTATAGCGTATATGAGAGTCACGTGATAAAAGAACGACTTCGGAGTAGAAGAGTCGAGAGGTGAACCACTCAAAAATTATGGGAAGATCGGATCATGTTAGTGACTCGGTTCTTTGAATCTCATTTATTAAAATGAACGAAACTTTTTTAGAGTCATTGAGTTCATTTCTTTGTTTTTTTTAACGTTAGTCACGTTTATAGATTTTATGAGAGTCACTTGATAAAAGAACGAATTCGGAGTAGAGGAGTCGAGAGGTGAACCATTCAGTAGTGAGGGGAATTTCGGATTATTTAAGTGACTCGGTTCTTTGAATCTCATTTATCAAAAGGAGCGAAACATTTTTTTAGAGTCATTGAGTTAATTTCTTTGGGTTTTTTTTTTAACGTCAGTCACATTTATAGCTTATATGAGAGTCACGTGATAAAAGAACGAATTCGGAGTAGAAGAGTCGAGAGGCGAACCACTCAAAAGTGATGGAAAGATCGGATCATTTTAGTGACTCGGTTCTTTGAATCTCATTTATCAAAATGAACTAAACTTTTTATTTTTTTATTTTTTTTTAGAGTCATTGAGTTCATTTCTTTCCTTCAACTATAGTCACATTTATAGCGTATATGAGAGTCACGTGATAAAAGAACGACTTCGGAGTAGAAGAGTCGATGGGAATTTCGGATCATTTAAGTGACTCGGTTCTTTGAATCTCATTTATCAAAATAAACGATTTTTTTTTGTCATTTCGTTAATTTCGTTCCATTAACTTTAGTCACCTTTATGGCGTATATGAGAGTCACGTGATAAAAGAACGCATTCGGACTAGAAGAGTCGAGGATGAACCACTCAAAAGTGATGGAAAGATCGGATCATTTTAGTGACTCGGTTCTTTGAATCTCATTTATCAAAATAAACGATTTTTTTTTGTCATTTCGTTAATTTCGTTCCATTAACTTTAGTCACCTTTATAGCGTATATGAGAGTCACGTGATAAAAGAACGCATTCGGACTAGAAGAGTTGAGGATGAACCACTCAAAAGTGATGGAAAGATCGGATCATTTTAGTGACTCGGTTCTTTGAATCTCATTTATCAAAATGAACGAAACTTTTTTTTTTTTTTTAGTCATTGAGTTCATTTCTTTCCTTCAACTATAGTCACATTTATAGCGTATATGAGAGTCACGTGATAAAAGAACGACTTCGGAGTAGAAGAGTCGAGAGGTGAACCACTCAAAAATTATGGGAAGATCGGATCATTTTAGTGACTCGGTTCTTTGAATCTCATTTATTAAAATGAACGAAACTTTTTTAGAGTCATTGAGTTCATTTCTTTGTTTTTTTTAACGTTAGTCACGTTTATAGATTTTATGAGAGTCACGTGATAAAAGAACGAATTCGGAGTAGAGGAGTCGAGAGGTGAACCATTCAGTAGTGAGGGGAATTTCGGATCATTTAAGTGACTCGGTTCTTTGAATCTCATTTATCAAAAGGAACGAAACATTTTTTTAGAGTCATTGAGTTAATTTCTTTGGGTTTTTTTTTTTAACGTCAGTCACATTTATAGCTTATATGAGAGTCACGTGATAAAAGAACGAATTCGGAGTAGAAGAGTCGAGAGGCGAACCACTCAAAAGTGATGGAAAGATCGGATCATTTTAGTGACTCGGTTCTTTGAATCTCATTTATCAAAATGAATGAAACTTTTTTTTTTTTTTTTTTTTTAGTCATTGAGTTCATTTCTTTCCTTCAAATATAGTCACATTTATAGCGTATATGAGAGTCACGTGATAAAAGAACGACTTCGGAGTAGAAGAGTCGATGGGAATTTCGGATCATTTAAGTGACTCGGTTCTTTGAATCTCATTTATCAAAATAAACGATTTTTTTTTGCCATTTCGTTAATTTCGTTCCATTAACTTTAGTCACCTTTATAGCGTATATGAGAGTCACGTGATAAAAGAACGCATTCGGACTAGAAGAGTCGAGGATGAACCACTCAAAAGTGATGGAAAGATCGGATCATTTTAGTGACTCGGTTCTTTGAATCTCATTTATCAAAATGAACGAAACTTTTTTTTTTTTTTTAGTCATTGAGTTCATTTCTTTCCTTCAACTATAGTCACATTTATAGCGTATATGAGAGTCACGTGATAAAAGAACGACTTCGGAGTAGAAGAGTCGAGAGGTGAACCACTCAAAAATTATGGGAAGATCGGATCATTTTAGTGACTCGGTTCTTTGAATCTCATTTATTAAAATGAACGAAACTTTTTTAGAGTCATTGAGTTCATTTCTTTGTTTTTTTTAACGTTAGTCACGTTTATAGATTTTATGAGAGTCACGTGATAAAAGAACGAATTCGGAGTAGAGGAGTCGAGAGATGAACCATTCAGTAGTGAGGGGAATTTCGGATCATTTAAGTGACTCGGTTCTTTGAATCTCATTTATCAAAAGGAACGAAAAATTTTTTTAGAGTCATTGAGTTAATTTCTTTGGGTTTTTTTTAAACGTCAGTCACATTTATAGCTTATATGAGAGTCACGTGATAAAAGAACGACTTCGGAGTAGAAGAGTCGATGGGAATTTCGGATCATTTAAGTGACTCGGTTCTTTGAATCTCATTTATCAAAATAAACGATTTTTTTTTGCCATTTCGTTAATTTCGTTCCATTAACTTTAGTCACCTTTATAGCGTATATGAGAGTCACGTGATAAAAGAACGCATTCGGACTAGAAGAGTCGAGGATGAACCACTCAAAAGTGATGGAAAGATCGGATCATTTTAGTGACTCGGTTCTTTGAATCTCATTTATCAAAATGAACGAAACTTTTTTTTTTTTTTTAGTCATTGAGTTCATTTCTTTCCTTCAACTATAGTCACATTTATAGCGTATATGAGAGTCACGTGATAAAAGAACGACTTCGGAGTAGAAGAGTCGAGAGGTGAACCACTCAAAAATTATGGGAAGATCGGATCATTTTAGTGACTCGGTTCTTTGAATCTCATTTATTAAAATGAACGAAACTTTTTTAGAGTCCATCCATCCATCCATCTTCTCCCGCTTATCCGATGCCGGGTCGCGGGGGCAGCAGTCTAAGCAAAGATGCCCAGACTTCCCTCTCCCTAGACACTTCTTCCAGCTCTTCCGGGGGGACACCAAGGCGTTCCCAGGCCAGCCGGGAGACATAGTCTCTCCAGCGTGTCCTAGGTCTTCCCCGGGGTCTCCTCCCAGTGGGACGCGCCCGGAACACCTTCCCAGGAAGGCGTCCAGGAGGCATCCGGAACAGATGCCCGAGCCACCTCAGCTGACCCCTCTCGATGTGGAGGAGCAGCGGATCTACTCCGAGCTCCTCCCGAGTGACTAAGCTTCTCACCCTATCTCTAAGGGATCGCCCAGCCACCCTGCGGAGGAAGCACATTTCGGCCGCCTGTATCCGGGATCTTGTCCTTTCGGTCATGACCCAGAGCTCATGACCATAGGTGAGAGTAGGAACGTAGATTGACCGGTAAATCGAAAGTTTCGCCTTGCGGCTCAGCTCCTTCTTCACCACGACAGACCGGTACATCGACCGCATTACTGCAGAAGCTGCACCGATCCGTCTGTCAATCTCCCGTTCCACCCTTCCCTCACTCGTGAACAAAACCCCAAGATACTTAAACTCCTCCACTTGCGGCAGGAACTCCCCACCAACCTGAAGTGGGCAAGCCACCCTTTTCCGACTGAGGACCATGGCCTCGGATTTGGAGGTGCTGATTCTCATCCCAGCCGCTTCACACTCGGCTGCAAACCGTCCCAGTGCATGCTGAAGGTCCTGGTCTGATGAAGCCAACACGACAACATCATCTGCAAAGAGCAAAGACGAAATCGTGTCGTCACCAAACCGGACACCCTCCGACCCCTGGCTGCGCCTAGAAATTCTGTCCATAAAAATTATGAACAGAACCGGTGACAAAGGGCAGCCCTGCCGGAGTCCAACATGCACCGGGAACAAGTCTGACTTACTGCCGGCAATGCGAACCAAGCTCCTGCTTCGGTCATACAGGGACCGGACAGCCCTTAGTAAAGGGCCCCCGACCCCATACTCCCGGAGCACCCTCCACAGGCCGCCGCGAGGGACACAGTCGAATGCCTTTTCCAAATCCACAAAGCACATGTGGACTGGTTGGGCAAACTCCCATGAACCCTCCAGCACCCTGTAGAGGGTATAGAGCTGGTCCAGTGTTCCACGGCCTGGACGAAAACCACATTGTTCCTCCTGAATCCGAGGTTCTACTATCGGCCGTATTCTCCTCTCCAGTACCCTGGCATAGACTTTCCCAGGTAGGCTGAGAAGTGTGATCCCCCTATAGTTGGAACACACCCTCCGGTCCCCCTTCTTAAAAAGAGGGACCACCACCCCGGTCTGCCATTCCAGAGGCACTGTCCCCGACCGCCACGCGATGCTGCAGAGGCGTGTCAGCCAAGACAGCCCCACAACATCCAGAGACTTGAGGTACTCAGGGCGGATCTCATCCACCCCCGGTGCCCTGCCACCGAGGAGTTTCTTTACTACCTCGGTGACTTCAGCTTGGGTGATGGACGAGTCCGCCTCTGAGCCCTCAGCCTCTGCTTCCTCAATGGAAGACGTGACGGCGGGATTGAGGAGATCCTCGAAGTATTCCTTCCACCGTCCAACGACATCCCCAGTTGAGGTCAACAGCTCCCCACCTCTACTGTAAACAGCATTGGTGGGGCACTGCTTTCCCCTCCTGAGGCGCCGGACGGTTTGCCAGAATCTCTTCGAGGCCAGCCGATAGTCCTTCTCCATGGCCTCACCGAGCTCCTCCCAGGCCCGAGTTTTTGCCTCGATAACCACCCGGGCTGCAGTTCGCTTGGCCTGCCGGTACCCGTCAGCTGCCTCAGGAGTCCCACAAGCCAACCAGGCCAGGTAGGACTCCTTCTTCAGCTTGACGGCATCCCTTACTTCCGGTTTCCACCACCGGGTTCGGGGATTGCCGCCTCGACAGGCACCGGAGACCTTACTGCCACAGCTCCGAGCGGCCGCTTCGACAATGGAGGTGGAGAACATGGTCCACTCGGACTCAATATCTCCGGCCTCCCTCGGGATCTGGTCAAAGCTCTGCCGGAGGTGGGAGTTGAAGATCTCTCTGACAGGAGGCTCGGCCAAACGTTCCCAGCAGACCCTCACAGTACGCTTGGGTCTGCCGAGTCTGTCCAGCTTCCTCCCCCACCATCGGATCCAACTCACCACCAGGTGGTGATCAGTTGACAGCTCCGCCCCTCTCTTTACCCGAGTGTCCAAGACATACGGCCGCAGGTCAGATGAAACGACCACAAAGTCGATCATCGACCTGCGGCCTAGGGTGTCCTGGTGCCACGTGTACTGATGGACACCCTTATGCTTGAACATGGTGTTCGTTATGGACAAACTGTAACTAGCACAGAAGTCCAATAACTGAACACCGCTCGGGTTCAGATCAGGGGGGCCGTTCCTCCCAATCACGCCCCTCCAGGTGTCACTGTCGCTGCCCACGTGTGCATTGAAGTCTCCTAGTAGAACGACGGAGTCCCCAGTCGGAGCACTGTCCAGCACCCCTCCCAGAGACCCCAAGAAGGCCGGGTACTCTATACTGCCGTTTGGCCCGTAGGCACACACGACAGTGAGAGACCTATCCCCGACCCGTAGGCGCAGGGAAACGACCCTCTCGTTCACCGGGGTAAACTCCAACACATGGCGGCTGAGCTGGGGGGCTATAAGCAAACCCACACCAGCCCGACGCCTTTCACCATGGGCAGCTCCAGAGTTGTAAAGAGTCCATCCTCTCTCGAGGAGTGTGGTTCCAGAGCCCAGGCCGTGCGTAGAGGTGATCCCGACTATCTCTAGTCGGAACCTCTCAACCTCACGCACAATCTCAGGCTCCTTCCCCGCCAGCGAGGTGACATTCCACGTCCCTAGAGCTAGCTTCCGTGTCCAGGGATCGGGTTGTCGAGGCCTCCACCTTCGACTGCTGCCCGATCCTCTTAGCACCGGCCTCTTACAGTCCCTCCTGCAGGTGGTGAGCCCACTGGAAGGCGGCCCCACGTCGCTCCTTCGGGCTGAGCCCGGCCGGACCCTGTGGAAGGCCCGGCCACCAGGCGCTCGCATACGAGCCCCAACCCCGGGCCTGGCTCCAGGGTGGGGCCCCGGCTGCGCCATACCGGGCGACGTCACGGTCCCTGATGTAGTATCTCTCATAAGGGGTTTTGAACCGCTCTTAGTCTGACCCGTCGCCCAGGACCTGTTTGCCTTGGGAGACCCTACCAGGGGCATATAGCCCCGGACAACATAGCTCCTAGGGTCATTCGAGTACTCAAACCCCTCCACCACGTTAAGGTGGCAGTTCAAGGAGAGTTTTTTAGAGTCATTGAGTTCATTTCTTTGTTTTTTTTAACGTTAGTCACGTTTATAGATTTTATGAGAGTCACGTGATAAAAGAACGAATTCGGAGTAGAGGAGTCGAGAGGTGAACCATTCAGTAGTGAGGGGAATTTCGGATCATTTAAGTGACTCGGTTCTTTGAATCTCATTTATCAAAAGGAACGAAACATTTTTTTAGAGTCATTGAGTTAATTTCTTTGGGTTTTTTTTTTAACGTCAGTCACATTTATAGCTTATATGAGAGTCACGTGATAAAAGAACGAATTCGGACTAGAAGAGTCGAGAGGTGAACCACTCAAAAGTGATGGAAAGATCGGATCCTTTTAGTGACTCGGTTCTTTGAATCTCATTCATCAAAATGAACAAAATTATTTTTTTTTTTTTTTTTTTAGAGTCATTGAGTTCATTTCTTTCCTTTAACTATAGTCACATTTATAGCGTATATGAGAGTCACGTGATAAAAGAACGATTTCGGAGTAGAAGAGTCGATGGGAATTTCGGATCATTTAAGTGACTCGGTTCTTTGAATCTCATTTATCAAAATAAACGATTTTTTTTTTTTGTTATTTCGTTAATTTCGTTCCATTAACTTTAGTCACCTTTATAGCGTATATGAGAGTCACGTGATAAAAGAACGCATTCGGACTAGAAGAGTCGAGAGGTGAACCACTCAAAAGTGATGGAAAGATCGGATCATTTTAGTGACTCGGTTCTTTGAATCTCATTTATCAAAATGAACGAAACTTTTTTTTTTTTTTTTCAGAGTCATTGGGTTCATTTCTTTCCTTCAACTATAGTCACATTTATAGCGTATATGAGAGTCACGTGATAAAAGAACGACTTCGGAGTAGAAGAGTCGAGAGGTGAACCACTCAAAAATTATGGGAAGATCGGATCATTTTAGTGACTCGGTTCTTTGAATCTCATTTATTAAAATGAACGAAACTTTTTTAGAGTCATTGAGTTCATTTCTTTGTTTTTTTTTAACGTTAGTCACGTTTATAGATTTTATGAGAGTCACGTGATAAAAGAACGAATTCGGAGTAGAGGAGTCGAGAGGTGAACCATTCAGTAGTGAGGGGAATTTCGGATCATTTAAGTGACTCGGTTCTTTGAATCTCATTTATCAAAAGGAACGAAACATTTTTTTAGAGTCATTGAGTTAATTTCTTTGGGGTTTTTTAACGTCAGTCACATTTATAGCTTATATGAGAGTCACGTGATAAAAGAACGAATTCGGAGTAGAAGAGTCGAGAGGCGAACCACTCAAAAGTGATGGAAAGATCGGATCATTTTAGTGACTCGGTTCTTTGAATCTCATTTATCAAAATGAACGAATCTTTTTTTTTTTTTTTAAATCATTGAGTTCATTTCTTTCCTTCAACTATAGTCACATTTATAGCGTATATGAGAGTCACGTGATAAAAGAACGACTTCGGAGTAGAAGACTCGAGAGGTGAACCACTCAAAAATTATGGGAATTTCGGATCATTTAAGTGACTCGGTTCTTTAAATCTCATTTATTAAAATGAACGAAACTTTTAGTTTAGTTCATTTCGTTCATTTGATCAGAAATAATATATAATGTAAAATTTTCAATAAGCAGATCCCCAACACGTCTACATACACGAACTTTGACTATAGTTCCAATAATAAAAATATGATAATGCAAGCTAAGGAATAATTCCGATAAACACCTCATATTTTCTGGTCTCTGTTCTTTAGTTCTTTTGTCACCTGACTCCTATAATTATTGTAAAGTAGCTTCTATTGGAGTCACGTTATAAATTAATAAATGACTAAACAGTTTTTTGGCTGTGCCTCCACCTGTGAGCAGATCTTCAGTGTGATAAACATAACAAATGCACATTGAGAAGAAAAATCACATGACTCTTACACTTTTAATATTCTGACATTGTCAATAATCAGCTGCAGCCCTCTTTGTAAACACCTAAAAAAAAATAAGAACCAGCTTTATGTCTCTCATTATAGGTCACTAATATTACAAGCATATGGCTGTAATGAATTATAGTAAAAAATCTGTATCAGGTATTTAATTTAATTGTCCTATAAATAGGATTGATTCTGTTTTCACAGCAGGTAGGAGAAGACTGAAAAAGTCACTTCACTTCACGTCACTTGACGACATAAATTTGTGTGACACTTTGACTAATTAAATTGGACTAATGTCACAACCTGTGAGGTGTTTATATGATTATAAATAAGAATGATTGTGTTTTAATTGTACTATAATTTTCATTGAACTAGAAAATGTAAAAAATAATACAGCACTACTTTCACAGATTATAAAGTAATGTTTTCTATGTATTTATTTTTCTTATTTATTTATATATTTATATATTAATATAATGAAATTATAGGAAACCATGCCAACTTTAATCTTAATATAATACAGCTTGGCATAATGCAACATTCAATTTCAGCACATGGCCCTCAATCATGTTTGACTGTTGGCCCTTTATTCTTTCAAGAAAAGATGTAGTTTTCAAGAGAGAGAGAGAGAGAGAGAGAGAGAGAGAGAGAGAGAGAGAGAGAGAGAGAGAGAGAGAGAGAGAGAGAGAGAGATATGACAGAGGCTGGTGAAGGAATGCTTATCACAGCTTTAATGTAAATGAACCCAGGAATTAAGTTCTCATAGATGTTCCACAACATAAAATCTAATTATCACCATTAAAATACACAATATTTCATACATTCATATATGAAGCACGTTGATGTTTTATAAGCAGAATAACACGCTCGCTCAGACTGTGCTTCTCTACTTTGCACTCTGCTTTGGAGTCACATTCGATTGTGTTGCTGTGTGCCATTTAATACTTATTCATTCATCTTCAGTGAACACATGGAGGCAGTGCATTCGAAGTTCATCCCTGGAACATGACACACACACACACACACACACACACACACACACACACACACACACACACACACACACACACACACACACACACACACACACACACTAATAAATACCCAGGGACAAATTTAGGTCCGGTTTCTTTTAAGGTTTCTTCTTCTTACCATCTCAGGGAGTGTTCTGGATCGCTTATTAGGGACAAACTTAGAGACTAATTTATACATAAAAAAATTTATATTTGCAATCTATTCATCTATATAAATAAAATAAATAAAAATTTATAAAGTGTTCCGAGCAACTTCTGCATCTTCTAGCGGCCTTTATGTATTTATTAATATACAATGAAAGCAAGTTTTGATTGTTAAAATGAGTGATGTTTCTGTTTCTGTCTAGTAAAGCATGTTTTTAGAGTTTCATTTACTGTTTTCTTACCTTCCTTCCTTCCTTTCTTCCATCAATCCATTCATCCATCCATCCATGAATCCATCCATCCATCCATCCATCCATCCATCCATCCAATTATTCATTCATTCATTCATTCATTCATTCATTCATTCATTCATTACCAGAACAATCTTAAATAAATGGGGAGGTGGAAGCCTAGTGGTTAAAGCTTAGGACTTTGGATCTGTGGGTTGTGGGTTTGACTCCGAGTCCTGGCCATACCAGGCTGCCACTCTTGGGCCCAGTTGTGGGAATGGGGATAAAGTACTCTGCCAATGCATGGTCTCAAGCCTGGCTCTGAAATGCACAGGATGGGTGTTGGGCTAGCAACCTGACCCTATAGCAAAACAGTTATCAATAATAATTAAAAAGATCTGTATATTTATATGTGTACATATAAGATTTACATGCATATTTGTTAATATTCTTATAGTATAAAACTCAAATCATGTAAACTGGATATGGTGCCATGACCAGAAGAAATGATCTTTCTTATAATCTTATATTCTCTCCATCTCCATGTAAGATGGGAAAAAAAAAAGTCAAATAAAATTGATCTAGGTTGAAAAATAACAACATTTTACAACCCCCCTTGGATATAAGAGGCAGGAATAAACATATTGTCTCCAATAGTAACAATTTGTTCTACGAGTTAATGTAAAGCAATTATTATCTAAAGCAAAATATGTGAAAATACATTCAAAAATTGATAAAATAGGGTTAAAAAATGTTTTTTTTTTTTTTTTTTTAAGTAGCATATTTTCACTCCATAGACCCTTCTCACAGTCCACTGATGATTATCAGCCATTTAAAATCTCTACAAATAAAGTATTTGATCACTAAAATTCTTTTATAAGATCAGTCAGGACACTGTTGGGTTTCTGTATGTAAAATCTTATGACACTCTGTTTAGCACATGGTGAGGAAACTGATAGGAACATAGAGAAGGTGTAAGCCTTTTGCTGTCCAAACAATTCAAACCTCTCTACAATAACGTTGCTACAGAGATTAAGTGGTGTTGATGGCAGTAATGACGTTACATTATCCAGCAGATGCCCTTATACAGCCTGACTTACGATTACCTCAGAGCAGTCGAGGGTTAAGAGCCTTACTCAATGGCCCAATGGCAGCTTCATGGTGCTGAGATTTGAACTCACAACCTTTCATTTAACGTCTTATCCACTAAACTACCAATTACATACTAATATAAAGCTTTGAAAGCTTTTTGATCCAAGTATACAGATATGGAGGTGAGAGAGCTGGACAGACTGAAGTACTTAAAAGATTAAAGTGCTGCTGCATCGCTCTGTTTTTGCTGCAGTACGTCAAATTGCATTGTGGGTAATCTAAATTAAACCATGCAAAGTTGAAATAGACCAACATGCTAATAAAAAATGACACCATAAGTTTTAATATAATGTTGATAATTAGTGCTGTGTATTTTATTGCAGGATTATTTTGTAGAAAACTCCAGACACGTGTCCATCTCATGTTGTCACCTTGTGCACAAATCATTATAATATTTTTTTAAAGACATCCTTCATCTTTTAAATGTGTCCAATACCAAGCGAACATTTGAAAAAATCTACTGTTCTGCTGATGTACACCAGACTTTGAGCTGTCAGATCAGGTCAAGGGTCGCTTAAACACCACGCGAACAACACACCAGCTGGTGGTGGGTGTGATCACAGAACTGGTGAGCCTCAGCATTTACACTGGTGTAATTTCGTCTCTGCTTATTGACACTAATGATGTAGATGGACCAATGTGACCAGGACAATGGAGATGTCTTCATGATAAAGAGGCAACATGCAGGATTTCAAAATTCCTTTATAAATATAATAGAATCGAATGATAGCATGCTTTCTCAGTTCAATCCCTGTACAGACGGTTGAGTTGTCCAATAATTAATACAAATAAAACACATTTTAAGTGTTAACCAAAGGTCACAAAATAGACACTAAACTTTACAAATTAAATACTGAAATATATGTTGTTGTATTTTTGTCCACTAGGTGGAGGAATAGCATTTAACAAAATCGTGGATGGAAAAAGAGGAAAAGTACAATGGCGTTTTAGAGCCACGTTAAAAACACAATAAAATCTGAGATTGTGAGAATAAATGCGTGATATTTGGAGAAATTTACACATTTACGAGAACAAATCCATAGCAATATGATATTAAAAACGCTAATCGCTGAAAAAAATTTTACGACGGTGTTTTAGTGCCACGTTAAAAACAATTATTATATAATATTTTAACCCCGGCTAAAGTACTAAAGTGCGGCAGGGTTGCTTCAGAGTGGCTTTCTTTTGCTCATCATCATCGTAGTGTCTTGAGAACCATTTCTTTAAATAACACGAATATGCACCATCAATCGATTGCTGGTCGCCATTTCATACTGCACAAAAGAGGCAATTTCCTCAATGTCTGTCAGAATTTTTCTAGTGAATAAATAAATTTCTCTACAGAATTGCTGCAGTGTCCGTTTACTAATTATAACTTCATGCTAATGGGCCTAAAGACAAATAATTTCCTTATTGCTAAATTCTAACCTAAAGAACAATTTAACCAAATTCTCCACATCCAATTTATGCAAAACGTTTCTCACAATTCTGTTTTTTTTTTATATTACCACTTAATTCTAGTAATTTTGACTTTATTTTTGAAATGTTTACTTCATTTTCATATTGCTACGATTTTACTATTATAATCTATTAAAAAAATTGATTGTGGCACTAAAATGCTGTCGTATGTTATGCTGCTTTGCATCAAATATAAGATGTGGATGATTTGGTTAAATCCTACTTTAGGTGAACAATAAGGAAATTCTTTCTTTTGACGCATCAGAACAGTTATTAGTAAACGGACACTGCAGTGGTTCTGTAGGTAATGGCGACCAGTGATCGACCCCGAGGATATGGATGGTTACATCTGTGTGCTTTTCAAAGAGAGATTGGACTGAGAGATTGTGTTTCTCAAGAGATTGGGAAGAACGATCTGAAAACGACCCTGAAAAACTTGAATACCGGTGTGCTTGTTGTCTCTGACATCTCCCGTACTTCAGGGTCCGGGGTGCCAAAACTTTGTGTCATACGGATTCATATGATAATCTTATTTTGACTTTATTCCCCAAATATTACAACTTTATTCACAAATCTTAGATTATTTTTAACATGGCAATAAAACATCGTAGAAAAAAAAAAAAAGATGGATGTACATGAGTGATATATAATTCATCTGTACATATTGTAGTATCTGTATATTCTATACAAACTGCAGTCATTTTATATCCTATTTTTATGTTGAATATATACACACACACATGGTAACATGGTACACATTACCCCCTTTGCCCCTCTTAAGTCCTAAAGGACTTTAAATTTCCAAGGCACCTTTAAAGTTAACCAATATGAATTTATGAAATCAATTTTAAAACTCTATTTAAGGACTCTGGGTAATGAGGTTGCGTTTTGCTCGGTTTGCTTCACAAAGATAGTACGGACAGTCTCATCCTTCGGAACTGTTTCCTCGAGGATCTCCTGAATGGCATTGAGGACGTTATGGTTGAAGACGATGTCGAGGTGAGCCATGCCGCTGAATTCGGTCACATACACTGGTTGCTTTTGTTTTCCTATCCAGCGCTTGCACATGCTCATGCTGCGGCTGTCCACGGTATCATCCCCATCCTCGTACAGGAAGTCCACGGGATCACTGTTAGGGAACTGCTCGTCGTAGATGTACGTGACGGGTGTGGGTCGGCCGACGCCATAGAAACAGTGCACCTCCACTCCAGGGGTCGGGAGACCTGCTGTGAGGTTTCTCGTGCCCTCCCACATGTACCAACCATCCTCGAAGTTGATGTCGCTGAAGAAGCGGTGGTAGTCCTGGTGGGTGTAGTTGAAGGACGGTGTAGAGATGAAGACATGATCATCAGGCCATGCCTCCTCGGATGGGATCATCCAAGGGTTCGTGGTAGTCATGCGCTGCTCCTCGCGGATCTTGATAGAGGACACCAGTGGGATGCCATCGTTGTCGCCTGAAAAGCCAAAAAAAAACCCACTATTATCTGTCAGGATCTGGCTAGCTTCTTACTCCTACTATTTAAATAGATAGAATTATAAATATATATATATACAATATATTGGGTCACCTGACCTGTCCTGCTATATGTGGTTCTTTTCCAAACTGTTACCACAAAGCTGGAGGCACTCAATTGTACGTCTTTAGATGTGCTAAAATAAAATTTTGCATTCACTTGAACTTGGAAACCCAAACCTGTTCCAGCATGGCAATGCACCTGTGCACAAAGCAGCTCCATTAAGATCTGGTTTACATGCTTTGGAGAGGAAGATCTTGAGTGGCCTTCTATAGAGCTTTGATCTCATCCCTACTGAACACCTTTGGGATGAATTGGAACGCTGACTGCACCCCAAGTCTCCTCACCTACATCAGTACCTGACTTTCGTAACACAATTGTGGCTGATAAACACAAATATCCTTTGGAGCACACTCCAAAATCTAGTGGAACATCTTCCCAGAAGAGTGAAGGGATTTATAAAAGTAAATTGGGACGAAATGTGAAAAGCAATGCTCAAGAATCACATACCATACTGATGAACATGTGACCCAATACTTTCGGCGATATAGTGTTGTTACGCAATAGATAGGTGGACATATAAAAAATAATCTACTATATTTTATGAATTAAAAATTATAAAAAAAAAAAATTATAATAAAAAATAAATAATCAGGCTGCTCAATACCAGAACAAACACCAAGTCTCTCCCCATGATATAACTTACATCCAAAAATAACAATTTCCTGTTTTGCTTACCTGATGCTAAAACTCGGAGGGGCTTCACAGCTCCACCCCACGGTGCTCCCAGTGAGATGAAGCTCTTAATGTATTGATCTTTCCAGGCCTGGCTTTGCTGATTGAGGAAATAGAGGATGTAAAGGCTTCCCATACTGTGGCCCAGCAGATGGACGGGCTGCTTGTACTCATCGTGCATCTTCTCCACAAGACTCTTTAGGCGTCCGAAATACTGATCTTGCTCATCTGGAACACAACACACACACACTCAAGAACATGCAGCTGGAAAGAGTTTAGTTAACCAGATCATTGGTAATGGCAGTGCAACTCTTAACGCTTAAAAAAAAAACTGGTTCTAATGATTATAAAGAACTGATGAAATGTAGTTTTCATCACTAATCTTTCTTTATAACATTTCTTTATAACTTATGACTGCTCGCATAGTCATAAGGAGCACCGAACACCTCATAAATGAGTGTATGTATATTAATGCATGTTGTGATGGACAGGTTTCCCATCCAAGGGAATCCTATGACCAGAATAATATTAATTCCAAATCACACCGGGATGTCCGACAGACAGGGTTAGAACTTCCCACATGGTTTATTAATCTAGACTCTAGGTGTAACAAGCTATGGGATAATCTGAGGATCCAGAAGCTCTACAAAAACAGCAACACTGCCATAATATTCATTTAGATATTTATCCTAAAGCATACTGTTTAGTAACTAATATGAATGATCCTGTAACTAGGGGTAAAGGTTTGAGCGGTCGGTTGATGTCGTCTTGGATTATTGTCAAATTTATCATGTACATAATGTGTAAGAAAGAAATCTGTCTCACTCGGGGCAATCCTCCAATCGTACGGTGCAGCTCGAACAGTCTTATTGCGGACGTATCCAATGCTGACCAAATGTTCAACCATGGTAAAAAAATAACCTACAAAAAAAAAAAAAAAAAAAAAAAAAGAGAGAGACGGTGAATCTCAAGAGCTGAATATAAAAAAGGAATGTCAAATGTAATTTAGTTCAATAAGTAGGTGTGTGTATAAAAATCTAGCTTACAAAGATATATTTCAAATATATTGAACTCGAACATTTTATAATCAATGTGTGGTGTAATGGAAGGTTAAGTCACTGAAAATGTGTAATGATACACACAGGTTCCTTTTTTTTTTTGCCTGACTACATTTGTGGTTCATTAGTCATTTCACCATGTCATAGATCTTCTGCAATGTTTTCAAACTGATTATCTAATAAGTTCCCCTCCACTGAATGAGTGATATCAGTGTCAGAGCAGTCACCTGCCAGATTGTTGTTATCAAGGAACTCTATACTGTACGTCTGGCCGAATCCAGGGACTCGCACTTCCACACCAGGAGAGTTGGACGTCCTGTGAGTCGTTCGGTTGTACACGATCCTACAACACAAGGGGAAGGAT